>NC_084601.1:13595689-13845689 GCF_033807715.1 Cololabis saira | reverse complement strand
CGTCACTCTCAGACCAGGTAGAAGAGCTACATTGCTGTACCCGTGTATGCAACTGGACTTGTACTTGCACTTATAATACAGAAAGAAGCTGAGGGAGATTTTAACAATTATTTTGTTGTGTGTGTTTTCAGGTTCACAGGCCAGTTTCGTGGTGGCCGTGAAGCAGCTGGAGCGCTATCCCGTGGACCTGTACTACCTGGTGGACGTGTCGGCATCCATGCAGGATAACCTCAATCTTGTACGTATTAAAATGCTCAGCTTTTGCTAAACTACTTAGTGGCCGCTTTCACTCAGAGACTGCAGTATAAAGACGTAGTGGAGATCCCCTCTTTATTCCGCCTCCACTTTCCAGCTACGCATCCGCTGTGTACTGTCATAAAGCAATATAGTGTTCCTCTATTTCAATCTAAAAACAGCCCTTTCCTTGACCACAACGGAAACACTCAGTTCCTAATGTTTCTGGTCTATAACTGCTGTATTCAGTGCCAGCTGAATAAACCCTAAGTAGTAATAATAATAATAGAAATACTACTACAAGTGTCTACGTAGTCGTTGTAGAAGACAGAGCCTTACTGGCCTGAGCTCAAGCATTCGCGGTGCTTTCAGAGCCACAGGTGGACGTCGGGTCAGCCTGAGTATTTGATGACCAGCAGTAGCTCCTGCAGGTTAGTTAGCATAGCAGCAAGGTTCACTGATTATCTACCGCCCTAGTTTGAGTGGGAAGGTTCACAATATGGCCACACTAGTGGCACTTTTCCACTAGTACCTACTCAGCGCGCCCCGGCTCGGGACGGCTCGGGACGCCTCCACCCGCTTTGTCCCCGTTTGTTTTTCCAGACCCAGGTTAGAAGTGGGCGGGTTGGGGTGAAACTGCTGTGACGTACTCGTCCCCTTTGTTTGTGTCGGCGCTGATGAGAAAATCAGCTGGAGCCGCGAGCGGCTGAGAAGAAAACATAGCGCGTGGTGGATCTGGTCGTTCCTTATCGCCCGTCTAGATCCCTTTTTAAATTCTCTCGTCAGTCACCAGGTTTATGAACATCTGCAGCTCAGAGTTGGATCACCAAACAGACTTTTTGCGCTGTATAATAAAATCGCTGCGAGCCGCGAGTTGCGAGTCGCGAATCTGACTCCTGCTTCCTGATTCAAACGTCTGACGGCCCCGCCCCCCGACCAATCAGTGGCCTGTAGTGTGATGATGTCAGATCCAGGGCCGGCTCAGCCCGCTCAGAACCTCGGCAGCCTCGGTACAGAAAAAGTATCTGCTTGGCGCGGCTCAACCCGCCTCGGCCCGTAGTGGAAAAGCGCAAGATGGGGGCGTGGCGAGTAGAAGCACGCTGAGTAGGTACTAGTGGGAAAGGGCCATAGCTGCCTCTCTATCACTGTGGTGGAAAACCTGGTGGTACTGTTACACCTTTCCCTTTTCCACGTTGCTAATTCAAACCGAGGCTTTGATGCTACCTCCCAAGGTGGAATACCGGCAGAAAGAAATGTTACACCATTCGTCCTCTGTGAGATTCAGAATAAAGGGTGTGTGTGTGTGTGTGTGTGTGTGTGTGTGTGTGTGTGTGTGTGTGTGTGTGTGTGTGTGTGTGTGTGTGTGTGTGTGTGTGTGATGGGGATTTTACTCCTTTTCCTTTAAGAAAATGTTAAAAATGATTTCACTATCACAGCTTTTATAAAGATTGTTTCATCAAACTCATAGCTTTGTGTTGCATGTATATTATCTATATACATACATCTATAACTGCCTGTAATGTAATAGGGAGTGTTAGTTTAGTGGCTACAGAGATGGGCTTGGGTCTGGAGGAATGCCAACCAACCAAGATGAACCACCTTGGGTGGCTCCCCGGGCGAAATGGTGTGTTTGTTCTCTCAGATGTAAGTTGCTTTGGATAAAAGCGTCTGCTAGCATAGTAGTAGTGTATAAAGAATAAAATGTTAATATGCTCAAAAGGAAGCATCTGGGATTCATAAGGAACTAAGCATTTTCTTTCTGTTCTGCTTATTCTCTGTATTTTTACTTGATGACTCTTTTTTTTCTCCTTTTGTGTCCCTCTTCTCGTGTGTCCTCTCTGTCGTCCTGTCTGTGGTGTAGCTGAAAACAGTCGGTGTGGCTCTGTCGTTTCGTATGATGGAGCACACCTCAGACCTTTGGCTGGGCTTTGGCTCGTTTGTGGACAAACCCATGTCCCCTTACATCAGTGTCCACCCCTCTAAGATCAACAACCCCTGTAGGTAAGACGGAGCTCATTTATGGGCTATTTAATCAGAACAACTGGCACTAGTCCCCTCATTGTAACTCATCGTGTTAGGATAATATTTATAAGCAGGTCAGAGCTGTTGTGCATTGACTGTTATATTTATCAAATGAAATTCTAACTTGAGTGATAATTTAGAAAAAAAAAAAGCATGCTTCTCTGATTAGCCTCTGCCAGTTTAGTGTAAGATCAGTTGTCAGGGCAACATTATCATACGGTGAGACACGCTGGTAAACTAAAACAGCAGCTCTGCATTCCTGAATGTTGCAATAAAAAACTCCAGTCTGTTTTGTGTTTCTCACCAGTGATTATGAGATCAGCTGTCGTCCAGCACACGGTTTCCACCACGTCCTGAGCATGACCGGGAACGTGAGCGAGTTCACTCGCGTGATCAAACACCAAGAGATGTCCGGTAATGTGGATACACCTGAAGGGGGACTCGATGCCATGCTGCAAGCTGCCGTCTGCCAGGTGAATGCGACTTTTTAAGCTGCAATTAAAGGGGCATCTGCTCTGGGACAATGCATGCATTCTGACTCAGCAATGCATGATGCCTCTGGAATCCCATGAAGCAATGACGCCACTGCTGGAATACGGCACAGACAGTTGCTTACCCAGCGGCTGCGGGAGGCCCATGAGTCACGACACGTAGGGGGCCTGGACTAACCCGTTTTCAAGGAATCACCATGGTGGTGGTCAAGCCCAGAAATAGATTCTGCATTATGTCATCCCCTCTTATAGTCTCACTAAGTTTCCTTAAATACACACACATGCTCCTATTTTCCCACACTGTCTCTGATGAGGCGCAGACACGAAGTGGGAGACTCTCTGACTGATAGTGGAATTACTGCTGCTTTTCCTTCAATTTGGCGCGACAGAAAGACGTGATCATCGTGGAAACTAATGTAACTCAGATGAGCAAAAATGCTTGAGGATGCATTTTTCTTTACCGCGCTTGTAAATCTTTAAAATATGAATCATAAACAGGCATGTGAAATTCTGAGGTAAATCTGAGGTTTCATATAATCGGGACATTAAGGAAGAAAAAAAGCCTGCCATTCTTTAACTGGTCTTAAAATGAGGTAATCACCTTAAATCTTCTTCTGTGTCATTATTTATTTACCAAAAACTAAGCAGTGCTTGTAAAACTAGTTAAAGCTTTGCTCTTCCCACTTGAATTAGAGTGGTACAGATTAACTTGCATTATGGAGCTCAGAGGGTTCCCGTACAGGCGACGTTAAGCCCTTTTTACGACACCCTCCAAGATGTATTCTCATTAGGCCTCTTTCTCACCCATGTTTATTTTATCTTTAGTCATTATTTTCTTCAGCTTCTTAGTCACATCTGCCATGACATTGCTCTGCAAACATCTCATTGTTATCTTCGTAGACGTGACTTAGTGGTGTTAAAGCCATGTCAATTTTTCACAAGACGATCCCAGTACAAAGTTACGTCGGGCGGTTTTATGCGATATCAGGAATGGGAAACCATGAGAGCTGGATGAAACTTTACAAAAGTAATCAGTTATTCCTGCAAATAACATCATAGCTTTTTTATTAATATGCAACAAATAATTTATGCTGCTTCAAGGAGATGAGTTGCAGCTCGGTGTTGTTAATCAGATACATTTGATTTACTGAACATCAGCATGTGTCAGCACATCCATGTGACACTTTCCTGCTCTGGAACACTGAGTGAATGCAATGTGGGTTCACACAATGCCAAGAGAGATAGACTGATTTTAGACTGGAGCAAGTATTCCTGCCCATCCGGGTGGCAGAGTTTATAAAGCCAATCTCCTCAGATTTCATAATTCTGTGATGAACAAAATTATGAACAACTAGAAAACATTTAGGCGAGCCGTGTTTTATGCTCTCTCTTAACCATCTGCATAGTTTATTCAAGTTACTTAATCTCGTTCACAGATGTAGTTAAAGGACAAGTGGTTTTCCACATGACCTGCCATTCTTAAAATCCCATTTCCTCCTTGCCTTCCACTAGTAGACTCCTATGGAGGGGGTTGAGGGGGTAACTTGTGTTTGTTACCCTCAATAAGTCTTCTATGCCTAATATGTGGGGATTGATTAGATCTAATTCTAGACACCTAAACTTGAGTGTTTTATCATAGTGTAATTCTGAGAGTAAAACAGTATATGCTCCCACAGAATTTGTTTATATCATTTGCTAACTAAGAGACAATCACAGTGGACTGTAGTGCAGATTATCCATCTTGTGCACAAATTCTCCCTCATTGCATTTCATAGCGTCTTTTGAACTTCATGTTGATAAACTGGATGCTCCTTCTTCAGCTCTGTGGATGTGGAATCTATAATCTAACAAACAGATTTCCAAAAAGAATATCAGATTTTAATGTGTGCGGCTGAATAATGTCTTTACCTGAGTTCATCTAAAAATAGTTTGTATCCACGGAAGGCCGTGTTGTGTTTAGATCATGATGAACATTTTTATTTATCACAGAGTTTTGACTGCAGCAACGTCTAAGACATATTATTCCTGGATTACCGAACTATCAGTCCATACAGTATTATGCAGAATGAACATCCACTTTTCTTTTCTCCTAAAACACCAATTCTTTTTTTTTAGCATTCCAACATTTTCTGGGTTTTTGCAGCCTTTTTTTTTTTTTTTTTTTTTTAAATGTGCTGCCAGTGCCAACATGAGGTTTAAAATGAGCATGCACATGTCAGATAAACATTTGATAGGGTGCTTATGTACTCTGTGTGTTATATGGCTTAAACAGTTGGTGAGTTATTGCCACCTGCTTTTAGTTCAGTTCTATTCTTCATCTCATCTTTATTGAAAACAGGATTGTGTAGTGAAAGATTGCCGTCTAGCTTTATGGTTGAACCAGACTGGACATCTCAATGAGTTTCTGTGGCATTTTCAGAATGCTGTTGGTTGGAGGCCTGAAGCCAAACGCCTGCTGCTCCTGATGACTGACCAGCCGTCGCACCTCGCCCTGGACAGCAGGCTGGCGGGGATCGTCGTGCCACATGATGGTCTATGTCACCTGGAGAACAATGTCTACACTGGCAGCACCAGGATGGTGAGAAAGTCAACTGAGTTTGTCACTTCTGAGTCTGACTATGATGATTGGTGCATCCAGACCATGGGTAAAATGAATTCTTGGTCGACTCCTTTTCAGGACCATCCCAGTTTGGCCCTGTTGTCTGAAAAGCTGCTTGAAAACAATGTCTACTCCATCTTCGCAGTGGGGAAGCAGGAGTACCAGTGGTATGAGGTAAACTGTGTGACGTGTGCACTTGCAGCAGCATCCAACAGTGTTCAAGAGCGATTGTTACAGATGGTTTTACTTGTTAAACCATCTGTGCTCTCGGGTACCTGGATAAGACATAGACTTTCTCCTAAATCTGAATCATTCTGTCTTTCTTTTTGTAGAAGTTGGTAGACCTGCTGCCTGGTTCCTACCTGGGAAAGATGGGCTTCTTCCAAACTCCGAGCCTGATAGAGCTGGTGGTGGATGCATACAAGGTACAGACCACTTGTCTCTGCATCCAAATTCAGGTCCTCCGCATCCTCATGCTTCTGACACAGACAGAGATAAATGAAGTAGACCAGCACAACAAGAGCTCAAGAGTGACTTGCATAATCCTGATCGCAGAAAAGGCTTCAGCATTTCTGAAAGTGTGTACTGTTGTGGTTGTTGTTGTTTGCATAATGATGCAAAAACAAGAAAAAGTGATGGGCCGTGTGCGTGTGTGTGTGCGTGCGTGCGTGCGTGCGTGCGTGCGTGCGTGCGTGCGTGCGTGCGTGCGTGCGTGCGTGCGTGCGTGTGTTTGCGTGCGTGGGTGTGTGTGTCTGTGAGACCAGGGGCTAGTTTGCTTGGCAGCAGTGTGGGTTATAATCTTGCCTCAGGCATAACGCCCCCATTGTTAGTCTCTAGACTCTGCCGAATCCACAGATCTGGGTGTGCATCAACTCATACATGCAGAAACACACACACACACACGCGCACGCACACACACAAAAGCAGGCCTGAACAGAAGCCTCTATTATAATAGCTATCAGATCCCCACGGAAACCATGTGTCCTAATCATGGTCGAACACAAAGGGTGCTATTTTTGGCCCCACCTCCTCATTCCCATAAATCCCCTTGTGCAAAAGAAAGAAAGAAAGAAAGCAAGAAAGAAAGAAAAATAAAAGAAAGTCTCCCTGTTTTACTTAAACCAACACTGCTTTACAATCAGCACTAAACGTGATGTTGTTTGCTCTGTCTGTCTCGCGCAGAGGTTGTTGTCAGAGGTAGCGGTGTCGGTCTCAGTGGAGGACAAGGCGGTCAGCAGGTACTGGGTGTCTGTGTCTCCTCTCTGCCCTGACGGATCCACTGCTCAAAGCCAGACCTGCTCCGGGGTGCGGCCAGGCCAGACGGTAACCGCCGAAGCACACCTTCACTACACAACAGTATCAGAGCGCAAAAAAACATATATCTTGATATTGCTCATGTTTCATGCAGAAGTCTGTGAATGAGGTTCTCCAGAGATATCCCAGACTGTGCATGGCTCGTCTCAGATTACTTTGACATGCGCCCACACAAACACATTACTGACAGCTTTCCGTGACAGAAAAGATTTAGTAAATAATCCAAGTAGAGCGGATTACAGCCTGTATTTAACAGGAAAATGGTTGCATGTGACTCCAACCTTTTCGTCATAAATCCCTACGTTGCCTGATATGAGAAACAAATAGGACCTTTATATTTATAAAGAGGTCACTGGCTGGTCCCTGCTGAGGACTTGTTCAACCAAAACCTTAAAAAGCCTTCCTAAATGCAAACAGGTATTTTCAACATTTTAATGGCGCTTTCCTGATGCAGTAACAATAATTATTGAAAAGGCTTCTTTTAGAATAGAGTTCACCTGAAACAGCTTGAGAGACTTAATTATTTTATCATTTTTAGCACATTTGATGAGATTTTTTTTTTTCTGCATGAGATTTCTCTTATCCATAATCTTTTGGTGCTCTTTGTTGAACTCGAAGACATGAAATAACTGCTTCGTAGTTTCGCCATCGAGCAAAGAGACCGACGCTCTGCACTTTAATCCGAGGGTGGATATAAGCGCATTAAGGAAAGTTCGGAAACTTACCAGAATAGTGATAAAAATCAGTGGAGGTTGGACTGCAGATTCAAAGCTTTGGTATGCAGTTTTTTCCACATTAATAGGATAATTATTCAGATCAAGTCTCACTTAGAATCAAGTTGTTTTTTGTCCTGCGGTATAGGATTAATTAGTTGTATGCTTTTAGACAGAGTTATAAAGCTCTCTGAAGCAACAGCAAACTCTTGAGTAAATGAATAGTTTGACCCAAATATAAGTCACCAGCACAAATTCCATAACTTGGACCTGGCAGTAGAGAGAAAGAGAGAGAAAGAAAAACAGAATGACCAAAGCTCTATGTTTTGTTGCCATGCAGGTCTACTTCAACATCACGGTCGGTCAACACGCCTGCTCTGATGATGGTAAAGATGAAGACATAACCGTGATGGTCCGCCCTGTGGGTTACAATGAGTCTACTATCGTCAGGATCCACTCTAAATGTCAGTGCAGTTGTGAACACACGGGACGCTGCCATGACAACGACCCGTCGCCCTGCAGGTGGACCCAACATGGCGAGAGTGAGGAGCGGAGGCCGCACCATGGCTCGCTGAGGGACTCTAACACAGATGCCAACAGGAACTGCAGAGCCGACAGGTCGGACGTGGACTGCAGCGGCCGGGGAGTGTGTGAATGCGGGAGGTGTGTGTGTGAGCAGAGCAAGCTCGGGATAGTATACGGGAAGTACTGCGAAATAGATGAATTCTCCTGCCCATACGAAGGGGAACTACTATGCGGCGGTAAGGAAACACACAATAAAAATGATGAATTTTGTTCACAGAGACCTGTAACACCTTTTCCTCTACGTATGTCCCTCTCAGGTCGAGGTGTGTGCGTGAGAGGAGAGTGTGTGTGCGATGGCGGGTGGACCGGCGACAGCTGCGGCTGTCCCACCTCCACACAAACCTGCTACTCCTCAAATGGCTTGCTTTGCAGTGGGCTCGGCAGGTGTGTGTGCGGCAAGTGTGTGTGCGATGACCCCCACCAGTCGGGAAGCTTCTGCGAGAGAAGTCCGGCTTGGCAAAGCCCCCAGCAATCCCACTGGTATTTATTCAGTTTCAATTCACTACCACACTGCACAATGAAGGCTCTGATTGACCCAGATAACACAGCTGAAAGTAAATCTCTTGTGTAATTCGTTCTGTACCCATCACTCTCTCCCTCTCTTTCTTTTTCTCTTTCAGTATGAGCTTGAACTGCCGTCATTCCCATAGTCCATCACAGAAAGAGTCGGGGCTCTGCAACCACACCTGTGCACAACTGGTCAGCCACATGGATGCTGCATCAGGTACATGTCAGACCGACGCTCCTACCTGGAAAACAGCCTTAGTCCCACTCCTGTGGTGCTCATTAGACTTGAAAGAGGATGAAAGAGCATCAAATCTATCTTCATAGATAGTGATATTGATATTATTTTAAAGACGTGGTGAGCTTTGATATTTTAATTCAAAGCTTTAAATCTGTTTGAGCCTGTTCCTGAGGTTTGAGTTCACTTTAACTACTTGACTACTTGACTTTGGGCTTATGTAATGTATTATCCATCTTTGTTGACCCAACACAAGCTCAAAGTACAAGTGTAAAGGCACCCGGGCCGGGATGCATCGATGATACAGGAGATGAGACTGCATAGAAAATACTCTGACTGAGATGTCCATGGTGAAAGACCCCCCATGCTATTGATAATGAATAAAATAGGACTTGACAGCAGCAGAAAAAGCTCCTCCAAGTGGGAGACTGTGGCCTTTGTGTTTAATTATATGGTGGGTGCTCAAGATAATGGTCAAGTAATGGCTTAGTTTCTTTAATAAATTATGCATATGGAAACTGATGGGGTTTTGCATATTTTAACCCATGAAGGACTGGCATTTTTTAAAAACATACATGTTTATTTGCATAGAGACCAGACTAATAGCAGAGATCCAATGACAGCCAGGCACTTGAAACACATACGTTAGAAGATGCTGGTAACGAGTTGATTAGAGTAAAACGCTAAAAGATGCAAAAACATTTAGAACACAATAGTTTTGGGGTTTGGTGATAACTTTGTGTTATTCCGGATATATGGATATAACTATTTGTGCAACTTACTGTATCTGAGAGTCCATTTCAGTTGGAAATGACACCTCTCACTATCGTTTTTTTTTTTTAAAACCAGCTTCTAGTCTGGACTGGTCCAGGGTTACAAGACAAAGTATAATGTAAATACACACACACGCTTTAGTGTGAAGTAACTTCCGTTGCTACCATAGTTACACTGCTGTACTCTGGTGTATTTGAGTCAGCAAGTCTGCTGTCAGTGTTACAGATGTATTTCCCATTTACCCCCAGATCCCAACTTCCATGCTTGTTTTTTTTCTGCGCAGTGGAAATACAAACACACACACACACACACACACACACACGCACACACACACACACACACACACACACACACACAGATCCCTGTCAGTTGCAGCAGCGCCGGTGGTGCTGTGCTGAACACAGCTGGCTGTGTATCTGCTGGGGAGCATGTGTGGATGACGAGCTGATCACTCAATACAAAGACTCCAAAGACTGCTCTGACATTTTGTAACAAGGTTACCATGGAGACCTGGCTCCTGCTGCACCCTGGGAGGAGTGGGCGTGAGCAGGAAGAGAGTGTCCCGTTGGGTGGAGGGGGCGGGGGCTGTTGGGGGAGTGCGCACAATGAGCCGTACTGTTCCAAAAACTTGGAGGGCGGAGATGAACTGTAACGCCTGGATGTGCAACACGGTGTGCGTGCGTGTGTGTGTGTGTGTGTGTGTGTGTGCGCACACGTGTGTAAAACCCAGGGCAAGTGTGTGCTGGCGGGTTTCAAATTAGATGTGTGTTTATGTGTACAACTGAAATGACTGAGCATCTTTGCTTCATCCTGTGTCATTTTAATACATTTTTTAACACTTTCTTTTGATCATGGTCAGAATCACTATTTAACATCTAGTAAATATGGTAAGATATAAATATAAAGACAAATCTCTGTGTTAGGAAGCACTAATCAGCTCTTCGGTGAAGTGATACATACATATTACTGAATTAGTCTCAATCTTAATCTCCATTTAGTTTTAATACTTCTTGTTGCTTCTTTAAAGAGACGCTATTATGCTTCGCACCACATCTATTATGATTTCCTGCCTAAAAGGCTTAGTTTTGCTACCCTGCTCCCACTGATCATGTAACGCCTCAAAAGTGGAGAAGAACAATACAGCTGCTCTTTCTTTGTTTGAGCG
The DNA here is from genome assembly GCF_033807715.1 of Cololabis saira. Taxonomy (NCBI): domain Eukaryota; kingdom Metazoa; phylum Chordata; class Actinopteri; order Beloniformes; family Belonidae; genus Cololabis; species Cololabis saira. The sequence continues at coordinate 13,835,050 of NC_084601.1, read as the reverse complement.
AGTGCCAAACCCGGGCCTTAGATAAGCACGATGCAGATGTATTTCACGGTGACGCCATCAAGTAATTTAATAAAAGCCTCGACTACCAGTGAGCCGTTCCAGGCAGTTCAGGATCAGAATTCCCTTAGGTGGTGTGGACTTTGGATTGAGCAAGTTTACCATAAATCTTACTTGCAAAAAGGTAAAAAATAACAAAGGAGGAGGGGGTAATATAACCTCTTCAGATGAGTTATCGGAGCAATGAACCGTTTTCCTGCAGAAGGGTTGGGGTTCGCCATGCGCTTGTTGTTTTGATGAAGTAAAGCGGGGGCCGTGGAATTCATTATGGCAGTGGTGGTTTTCACAAACACATTTTTTTCTCATAAGAATGTGTTGGTTCACATGAGAACCAACACATTCTTTTGTGTTCAGTCACGAGGACCATGCACCAACATCTATAAGTAATGTTTTTTATTTCACAAGCAGCTGCGTCCTCACGGTATATGCATGCTACTTTCTTATTAACAGTCTCCGCAGTGACTATGTTTGTGTGTGTCTACAGAGAGAGTCAGCAGCGGCCGTCTGATCGGTACCTTCCTCAGTGTGTGTGCACTGACTGTACTGTGCGGCCTGGTGGTGGTGGCCGTGTCCCGACTGCTGCTACAGAAAAGAGGCGGGTCACCGGGGGTTACCGCTGACGACGGAGGCTACCATTGCACTGGAAAGGTTAGCGCTCAAATGTCATGTCATCTGCACAGAAGGATTTTTAAGTGAGGAGAGCTCTGGTGCCCCCGAAGCCCCCAGAAGCATTGAAAAGCCCTTCATTCTTCCGGATATTTATGTTAACGAGCACTGTCCTCTAAAACCAGGAATGAGAGATGGGAGTCTGCTCTTAGAGGGACAGCTGTTTCTTACATTTCCTCTCAACTCCCAGCTCGTCGGCTACAGTTTCCAGATTTTTGACCTTTCCGTGACATACAGCACCTTTGAGAAGGAGAAGTGGACAGAAATTTGTAGATGTGGGTGGGGGGTGTTTTAGGGATATTTGCGCTGCCTGACCTATACGCACGTTAATCCTCTCTTTTATTGTTCATGAGACACCTATAGATCATAGACGGGAAAGTTGTTTTTGTAGACTATAGAAACTGACTGTGGTATGCCTATTCAGGATTATAATAATGTTATTTCGTTCATCCTAAGAATCCACAACAAGAAAGCCACATATATGCGTGTTTGACATCATTTCCAGACATCACCAAGACACTAAGCCATGTTTTTGTTTCTGACTTTGATACATTTGGGGGGAGAAATTCCCCCGAAACTGGATGAAACCATAATTATTATGACGCTATTCTTAACAGACACAAACGTGAAACCGCCTGACTGCATGTTATTGAGTAAATCCCAGAAGGAGCATACACTCTACCTACACATAGTCTTCAGGATCATTTTGGGGGGGTTGGATGCAGGCACAATGGCTGACATCCCATAACACATCCTTTTTTAAATGTTTCTCACTCCAGTCCATCAGATCAAATCTTTTGCTTTTGAGGAGTGATACACTGTATGTGGTCTCCTTTTGGTACCAGAAAAAGTCATTTTTCTTCTGCTCCATTCATTAAACTCCTTCTCGAACTGTTTGGAGCTCCCTCCTGTGGCCTCCTTTCACCTTGAAAACTTCTTTCTGAATTTTTTTTGCGGTCTTGAGTTAGCCTTATGTAAGACTGAGAAAATAACTTCTGAGAAAGAAAAAACATCAACTTTTACCAGAAAATCAACGCTACGTTAAATTCCAGAATAATTCTGAGTTGTTTAGCGATTTGACCACATGCATGAATTACATGTGGAGGATACTTTTTTTCTTTCAAATGTATCCTCCATCCTCCTTGATTCACCTTGTTGTTGAAGTGTGCTCTCTCCCTCTCTCTCTCTCTCATATATATATATATATATATATATATACACACACACACACCTGCCTTGCTTAGCCTCTATCCACGTGCTTTGTATGTGTGTGACAATTACTAACTGTATACTGTTGTTGTCCTCCAGGATCTGTCATATATACCAACAACCAACGAGAAAACAGTGACCTACAGGAGGGACCACCCACCTGACCGCCTTGTGGAGATGCACATCCAGGTTCCCAAGATGGCCCTTAATGACCCCTGGCAATGCTAGACAGAAGTTTGACCAACAAGGTCTAAAAAGAGACACAAAGAAGGAGAGCTGGACTAAAAACTTCTTTTCCGTGTCTTAACCCTCATAAAAGACCAACGCCACTGAGCATGGGAACTGATGATAAACTAAATCATGACATTTCCATGGAATTATATTTATGAAATCAACTCACAAGACTATTATGAACTGTGTAATAACCAATTTGGCCAGTATCGTGGAAATGAAGAGTGAAGAAAAGAGCACAAGTATCCCGCCTCTTCTTCAGGCAGACTACTTTTTCTACAGGGTAAAATGTGATCATTCCTTGCTTTGTAACCGTGCAGCAATTATTACTCCAACTTTTATTTGTGTGTGGATGCATGTGTATGTGGGAGGTAGGTGCATGTCTGCTTTTAATTTATGATTTTATAATGAAACACTACATTTAAGAAGTGTAGAAGTTCACATTCGTGAGATGTCAGCTGTTTGACTGCTCTGTCTCCCTGTCTTAGTCTGCCCCCTTGTGGTCAACGTAATGCATGGCATCCTTTCTCAAATAATACACCTTATTGACCTCAACTGGGATGCCTTTGGTACACCAATGACTTTTAAAATCTTTATTATTTACTGTGTCGGTCATATATGTTGTATTATACGTCTTAGTGATATAATTATTATTTTTAATTTTACATTGTGTTTTTTGTTAGGCAATCTATGTATTTTCAAAATCTTGTTATTTCAACCTTTTTGTACATAATTGATAAGGTAGTTTCATATGATTGCCTGTTCTTAGCTATCTGGAAAGACTTGCACAAGAATAACTGCATTATACTACTGAAAACGATGGGGTCTCTGGGGCAGGAGAGCTGAGACAGTGTCTGTGTGTGTGTGTGTGTGTGTGCGCGCGTGTGTTGTTGGGCATTTAAAGGTACTTGTGTGCATTAATCACAAATCCATTTTGAACACTGGAATAACAATGAAGGAGATTTGCATTTCAATTATGTACATGCTAGTCATCAAATGTATCATCATACACCAGAATATGTGACCTCCACATCTTTAAGGTACTGTACGGTGCAAATCAGCTTTGAGGGCAGTGAGATCAGGTGGAATTTCACTCTGCATGCACTCATGCACTAGAAGAGATAGAATCTAAGTGCCATCTGGATGGCATTTAACGACACTTTCTTTGGCTTGATCAACCCTGCTCCCTATTTTGATTTTATTTAACACAATGTTGTTTACAGCACTAGCTGCTCTATTTTACTGTAAGTTGGAAACACTAATGATTATTTATTTTGACTCGTACGCTTTTTTCATTTATGATATGAAAGTGCTATTTTTGAGACAGTAAATGTAGTTGCAGGCATACGACTGTGGGCCGTCTAACCATGAGAATTATTCAGCAATAAGGTAGCTTAATTATCATCTCATCTAACCAGGTACTGAATAAAAACAGCACTTTTTAATGTAATTTTGCTGTAGGTTAATGTGACTATTGTGTATGAGTATTTTCATCAAAATAAAGTTGCTAGAGATTTTTTTTAAATAACTGCTTGAGTCATCAGCTTTTTACCTTTTACGGTGCCAACAACATGTAATAAAAACCTGGAAAATTGAAAAGGCCTACATGAAACGGAAAATAATTAACACAAAGATAATTCTTGTTTTGTTTTTTGTTGGGGGTGGGTCTTTTTTCATTGTTTTTATATGGCAACCAAATTTACAAAATATTAAAGCCTGATCCCTTTTTGTACTCTAGGTGGAGATGTTCTCCAAGGTACCTGTGAGAAGTTTTACTGGTCGATGTAAATTAAGACATTGGCAACTTAAACGTTGTATTTTGTCCAACTCAAATCTGTTTGACAACAGACTCTGTACAGCATAGTTTCCTGGCCAATCAAGAAAAAGTTATCTCAACCAGCTTCAGATATGATCCAAATGACCAGAAATACTTGGGTATTTTACTGAGAGACAAGGATGATTTTCAAAATCACAATTAAATAATTCAAATTAGGTGCCTTAAAGATATCTAAAAGAGCACAGGTATTTATTTATTTTTGTCTTGGAATAAATTATTGAGTAAATATTTCATAAAAAAGTCAACTGTGACTGATTAAGAGTGTTTTTTTCAGTTCTCGAAGAAATTGACTTTGTACAAAATTAGAGATACATTTTAAGAATATAGATGAAAAATTAAACCAATCCAACATTATCTTTTTTTTTTATTGAAACCACTTGTAATCATATGTGCTATAAATAATGGTGATTGGTAAATTAGAACTGGACATTTCAAAAACTATGCCGTCGATTTAACGCGCAGAACCATAATTCAGGCTTGAGACTCTCCTGTATAAAAAAGATGCTCATAAATGATAAACAGCTCTTAAAGATATGCTTTCAATTGGCTGAAAAATAACAAATGAGGTAAGGAGACAGTGTTCAAAAGTAGCTGGCGTTAACCATAAAGTGCCATTTAAGTTTTTATTGTCCAAGACACATATCCAGGTAAAATAAGATTAAAAAAAATCCCTTGCATTTGTTGGCGTTTAGTTATCCTCCATCGCGTCCAGCAGCCTGTCGGGGCCCGGGGCCGAGCCGCCCTCGGGGCCAGACTGCGGGGAGCCCGCGGAGCCCTGCAGGTCCCCTGGGTCTCCATCATCCGAGCCGTCCGCGCTGTGCGTCCGCGCGTGTTTGCTCAGGTGGTCGGAGCGCATGAATCGTTTGTGGCAGGTCGGGCACTCGAAGCGCTTCTCTCCGGTGTGCGTGCGCAGGTGGCGCTGCAGCTCGTCGGAGCGCGTAAAGCGCTTCCCGCAGAAGAGCCAGTTGCAGACGAACGGCCGCTCCCCGGTGTGCCAGCGCAGGTGCGCCTTCAGGTGAGACGTCTTGCCGTAGACCTTCCCGCAGCCGGGGATGTGGCAGCTGTGCTGGCCCCGGGCCCGGGCCCCGGAGCCGGAGCCCTCCTGCATGCCCAGTCTCTCCGCCTCCTGGCAGTTGGGGCAGTCGCAGGTGGCCCGGCCGGAGTAGCGCCGGGAGGAAGGGCGGGAGGTGGCGGGCAGGGAGACCTGCACCGGGGCCGGGGCCGCTGCGGGGGGCGCATCCTCCGCGTAGGGGGTCGGGACGTGGGACCTGAAGCCCTCAAATAAGTACTGCACGGGGGGGGACGGGCGCTCACACCCCCCGAGGCCGAAGTTGAAGTCATCTCTGTAGCTGCTCATGGGGGAGGACAGCCCGGCTGGGTTCTGTAAGTCCATCCAGTCCCACCAAGCCGGGGCCCCGTTACTATTAACCTCCCCCACGGATTTTAACCACGACTCATAGGGATGCATCCTCGGGTAGATGCCCTCCACGGAGGATGGGAATTGTGGGACCGCGGTCTGATACATGGACACATCGTTTCCCAAAGAAGAGCTGGCGGCTGTTACCGAGAAAGCGCTGGAGGTGTCCGCAGGTCCGCCCCCGGCGCTCCTGGGGGCCCCCGGGGCCACGCAGGGGCCCGGGCCGCCCTGATGGGCGCCTCTCCTCCACGGGTGGAAGCCCCGCAGGAGTCCCGGGGCTCCGTCGGTGCAGGAGGGGCTGGCATCCCCGATCCTGCTGCAGGTGGCGGCCAGCATGGCCAGCGGGGTGCTGCCCCGCCTCGGCTCCTCCTGCGGGGAAGAAACACAAATACCTTTAGTCTAAAAGTGCAAACACGCACAGAAATTACAACGTGACATATGTCTTTACTAATTAGTCAGACAATTGTCTATCAGTCTGTTTTTGTTACCAAGCGATATTTTCATTGCAAAAAGTAAACAAACAAAAAAAGTCTCAAAAACATAGTCAATTGTGGATGCAGTCAAAATAAAGGGAGCAAACATGAATATTGTCAGTTAATTAGTAGGTTATACCACACATGAACAGGTGAGCTCAGGGGAGTCAATTGGGTATGGCAAGGTATGGCAGCCGCCACACCTTTGCTTCAAGGGTTAAATGTAAATGTTTGTTTTTTTTAAATACATTTATGGAATAACTACAAATGCAAATAAGAACAGCATGATCGATTTCACTAGTTTTTATACACTGCAAAAATTCAAAATCTTAACAAGAATATTTGTCTTATTTCTAGTTAAAATGTCTAATTTTTAGTCTCTTTTTTTTTTAAATCTCATTACATTTAAGACAAGACTCAAAAAACAACCATTGTCACCTGTTTCAAGTAGATTTTCACTTAAAATAAGTAGAAAAATCTGCCAGTGGAACAAGATTGTTTTGCTTGTAATGAGAAGATAAATCTTGTTCCACTGGCAGATTTTTCTACTTATTTCAAGTGAAAATGTACTTGAAACAGGTGAAAATGGTCAAATAACAAGTTATTTTTCTGGTGACTCTTGTTTTAAGTGTAATGAGATTTTTTGACTAAAAATGAGACATTTTAACTAGAAATAAGACAAATATTCCTGGTAAGATTTTGAGTTTCAGTGAGCGAGACTGCATTTGAAAAAGTTCAAATTTTCTTAACCACACAGATAAGCTACATAGCAGACTTCTGTGTTAGTATTTGCTGGACGTGTTGATTGATACTCTAGTTAAGTTCTGTGACTCGTAACCTTGCCATACCTTAGCTTCCACTGAATTGACGCCACTGGGTGAGGTACACTAGTATAAGACCAGGACCTTCAGGAATATTATTACAATACAAACTGCTCAGAAAAGGACCCTTATTAATGTTTAACTTGATGTACAAAAATGTAAACTTACCCCTAGCAGTGCAGCCATGGACTGTGTGTTAGGCCTGCCGACGGTGCGTGTGCGTGTGTGTTTCCTCTCGGGCTGGAAGTTTTCAGTCTGTGTTTCGTCGCCGACTCCTTTAGTAGTTGTAGCTTCTTCTCTCCTTTGAAGTGCCGCTGGGGATCAGCTGACCAATCAGCGAGCAGCTCGCACTGTCTTCAAACGGCGAAATCGTCATCAATTTCAAGTCAAGTCTCGCGAGCCTGTCCGACTTCAAAATATAGCAACATGTAAAAAATTAAGTTAAAAAAAATCCAGAATGGGCTTTTTCAGTGTAGTCCTTGGAATATTTCAATTTTTCTAATCCCTTTCATTACTTAGCCTTTGCATTTTATCATTGGCTCGTTAAAAATGTAACTTCTGAAGTAAAGTTTAACATGTCAATTTCCAATTTCATGTTGTTTACACAGCCGAGGCATATTTGAGTCCAGCAAAAAAAAGGGCCAACTACGAACTAAAAGGAAAAACCTAACATTTGGAAAACTCCAACACAAAATGACTGCGTTCCGAGTACATGAGTGTCAGGGTGAGTCAGGAAAGTCTAGCTTGAGCTGCAGCTTCATGTTTTTGCTGGTGGTGTGAAGCTGTGAAGAGGGAGAGGCTGATGAATGAGAGGCTGGCCCTGGGGGAGGGAAGGGAGCACAACACCACTACCTCTGCGATTTCATGTCTTTTGACACAGTAAATGTCCCTTTAAAAAAAAAAAAAAAACAGCCCTTACTTTGCTTTTCTCAGTTATACCAGTTTTGTGAATCGTTTAAACACACACATAAAGAAAGTAACTGCTTTCAGGCATGCCTGACCAATATGATTTGTTTGGATTTCAAATTAAAAGAGTAGCATGGACTCTGCACCCTTAATTTGTTTGGTGTTCGCTGCTTCTCCGTTATCTCTTCACGTTTCATGAGCAGCCCGAGTGAAGTCTGCCAAACACACACGATGAATAAGTTAGTCACATCTCTCATCAACTGCATTCACGCAAGAACCCGCAATTTGCATCACATGATTGATAGTATGTGTGACGTTATGCAAAGACAAAGAGCTTACTTTCAAGCAGTTTGCTCTCACAATTGTTTAAATTTTTTGGGGAAAATAACAATACATCAAATAAGGTTTCAGGGTTAGTCTTAACAGTTGCAACCAATCAAAAATCTTCAAATATATTGTAATGAGTAGAATCGGTATTATGTAAACATGATGTAGTGGTGCAGTAATGTAGCTACCCCAAGCTTTAAAATCACAAATAGTTAATGGTTCACTGTGAGTTACAGCTGTGCATTTGTTTTTTTAAAAGTCATCATGAGAGAGGCATTATTTTTAGGAGTCCCACTTACATGCGCAACCTTTAGTGAACTAGATAAAATGAAAGGCTCCCACGCTGGCGTCTGCTTTCCCCCGCTGCCTGAGGCACGGCCGTGTGCACAGGTGGACTTTACAGTAGGCCATCTTCCCTTTAACCTGCTCCTCGTCTTCACAGGCCGACCAAACAGCTGTCCCTCTCTTTCACAAGCATTCTTTTCCCACACTGAAAGTGTGTGTGTGCGGGTGTGTGTGTCTGTGTACACTTTAAAGGCCCCCAGTGAAACCCTGTCTGAGCCTCAACCTGTTTCTCTGGCGATGATAATGACCACATTATCACGCGCCATCGAACATCAACAAAAAAAGATTGTCGTGTGCTTTCCAATCACTTTGTGGGCACTGGGACATAAAGAGCAGAGAGAAAAGAGCGAAATAAAGATCTGGCACTTCTCAGGGAGAGGAGGGGTGGTGGTGGTGAAGTATTTTATTTCCCTTTGCTGCGGCCCCCCCTCCTCCTGTCCCATCCCCGTCTTCCCCTAGGTCGCTCTGGCGGCCATCTTCATCAGCTGCCCCGCTGGGACAATTAGCCGGAGAATCACAGAGTCAAAAGACAAGCTGCTCAACGCGACACAAAGATATTCACTGCGGCCACGGGGTGAGCCCACCAATTTGTGGCGAGCAAAAAAAAAGGGTGATAGGTTTCATGGTCCGTGCAGTCCTGTGGTATAGTTCTGACAGCAGCTAGATGCAAAGACTTGTGCAAATTTCACTTTATCTTTTTGTTTAAATATCTATTTTCTATATTTTTTGCCCTTAAAATCAATCCAAAGACAATTTGAAGGTGTTTTACAGTTGAGGGGAGTCATCCAGGTGAGCTCTGTGTCAGGATGTGCCTGGAGCAGCTCCTCTTTTGCTTCCTGTAATTACTGCACTAAGAGGGCACGTCCGCTGTCTGTCAGCGTCGGGCTGATGGACGACTGTGGAAGTAGAGTCGGGAAAAGTTGTCCAGGTTGCACTGATGACATTTTAAGGATCACAGATAAACAATCAACTTATCTGTGTGATTTCTTTTTAAATCTATTGTTTATCTCTACCTCATATTCTCTAAATATATCAATTTCCAATCTCCCAAATAAACTTCATCTACACTTTAGATGTAAATAAAAAGATTATAGAAAAATCTGTGGCTCATTGATGAGGCTTTGTCGAGTGTATGCATATATATATATATATATATATATATATATATATATATATATATATATTTGGTCAAAAACTGGAGATATATATATATATATATATATTTGGTCATATATATATATATATATATATATATATATATATATATATATATATATATATATATATATATATATATATATATATATATATATATATATATATATATATCTTTTTGACCAAATCTGGGGAATCTCTCCCACATCCCACATGTATAGACTTGCTAGGGGTCAGAGAGGGCATCTCTCATCAGTCTAAGAAGAACATCTCTGCAACCTTAATTACACTCCTCAATGGCTTCATTCACATTCATGTATACAACACATGTACATATACTCCAGCAGACACAACCATTCATCATTTAAGAGAAGAAGGCGCTGATACCTCTGCTGAGTGTTGGTTAGGCTCAAGTTTTGGGCTGGGTGTGAATTTTAATTCCACTTTATGAGCACCAGCTCTCTCTTTGTTACACACTCATGCATGCACACACACACACACACACACACACACACACACACACACACACACACACACACACACACACACACGCACATACACAACCTTAGTTTGGTGTTGATGAATGCCTGGGGTTTGTGAAGTCATACATCACAGAGGTTATTTAACCTGCCAACACATCTGCTGTCTCTGCTCTCAGACAGAGAGGAAGAGGTGGAGTGCAAAGAAAGATTTATAAAGACGAGGAGGAGAATTATGCAGGGCCAGAGACAATGAGACTGTGATTAGTACGTGGAGTGGGTGAAAAGCCTTCATTCAGTCGGTTTCGCAGAAATGGACACATACACAAAAGCATGCTGTGCAGCAGAGGGATGTCCTTTCTGTGAGCATCCTCAGCAGTGAAGCTTGTGTTTAGTCTTCAATGAATTCTACAAATGCTGTGTTTGTGAGGTGTCATCTCATAATTACTGTAATATTAGTTTTTGGTTCACGCTGTTGACTTTCTATTACTGCTTTGTAAGCAGGGGATTTGTCTTTTTGTCCTACTTGAGAAAGAGTTTCTGTCCAAGTGTGAAATAGTCTATATATGTCTCCTGAAATGTATCATAGATAAAATGATAAAAAAATATTTTTGTGAATGTGACATTCACTTCATTGTCATCACTCCATCTTTATTCTCACAGAGAGACATGATCATCTTTGCAGGATAACTTTTTACTGCATGTACCAATTCAAAAAAAGGAAATGGCAAAGGTTCAGTCCGATTTAGACAGAAATTCAACATGAAAAGAGGATCCACACGGATCAGGGTTAGTGTTGAAAGGAGAAAGTTGTTATACCCCAAACCAGGGACAATTATCTGCCCCCTCGTACAACTGTCAGAGCCCTTAAAGGGCTCATTGTTGCCATTGTTTAAGGTCTGACTCAAGTTTGAGGTTATGCTGAAGAAATCTGCAGGTATTTCCTCGGTTTTGTAGATCTGGATTGCTTCAGGGGGTCTCAACATTTCGGACGGGATAAATAAAGTCCACTTTTCAAGCGAGTGTTTTTTTGGGCTAAATAAGGGCAATGGTGGGCTGGCCTTAATTAGCCTCATAAAATACTACCATGGATGACCTATGTTTGATGTTTGGTATTTACATCAGCATCTTCTCAGATGACGACATCATCCAGCAGCTTGTGCTACAGTAGCTTATGCATGTAACATGCAAAGTGACAACCAGACTGGTGTCACCAAAGACATCTAAATTGGCATCTTTGTTGTTTTAAATTCTGAATCATGGATGCTCTTGTGTGTGAGTAGTGCGTAAACCCCCCCTTGTGATTAGTTTAGTTTTGCACGCAACAGTGTCTGTCAATTATAATCAATAACAGGATGTTCAGGACTCTTCATCATACTGTTAAACTTTCCAGCATTGTTACGCTGATCCTTATTTCTAGTTTATTTTACATTTAAAATCATGTGTGAAATATGATCCAGTGTAATTTTAGTAAAAACCTACAATAAACTGTTGATCAGGGGTTTAAGTACATGTAAAGATCCTCTGAACCTGCTCTGATTCACCCCAGCTGCACCTGTTACGCATGTTAAAACATGAGATGTTCCACCATGTATGTCCATGGCACCGTTTCTGATTCATACAAACCTTGATGGTGGTCTGATGTTCACCCGAAAGAGGAAGTGAGGAAGAAGCAATGAGAGGAAGGCTGGTGATGCCACACGCGTCACATGTCAGTTTTGCAGAACTTTTTAAAGCTGAATCTGTCATTTTACCTCAAGCCTGGGATGATGTTCAACACCAGCTGCTGAAGAACACCACACGCGTGAACTTGCTCCAGGTCTCTCTTCTTGATTAAATCCTGCTCTGACCGCAATCTCTTCACCAATAACACTCTCCATCCCTCTATACAACCACACACACACACACACACGCGCGCACGCACGCAGCTCCCAGACAAGGAGATTAATTTACTCATGTTCATTTTTCAGGTTTCTGTGTCTCCTCTGTGTTTAATGTATGTGTGTCCGTTGATTGATGCGTGGAAGCCCAGGAGCATAATCATACACTTCCAGATGTAATTTCTCACTTTCAGTATTGATGGATGAACTTGGTGCATTTGATCATGCATCAAGGTTTTATCAGCGTTTGGAGGTCTAGGTCATTGTGTGTGTGTGTGTGTGTGTGTGTGTGTGTGTGTGTGTGTGTGTGTGTGTGTGTGTGTGTGTGTGTGTGTGTGTGTGTGTGTGTGTGTGTGTGTGTGTGTGTGTGTGTGTGTGTGTGTGTGTGTGTGTGTGTGCACGTGTGCAAGTGTGTCCTCTTGGCCTCCACTTTACGTGCCAGTCTGTGTTGATTAGTGATTGAGTAGACCCCGCCACCCCCCAACCCCAAGCCTTCTGTATTGGGATTTGAAAGTGTGTTTCTGGGATTCTTATTAACTTTTGTCGAAGGTCTGGCCTAACTTCTTGTCTCCATGACCTTGTACGGAGCTCCTCTGTTGCTGGTGTTTTGGACAGTTTAGCAAGGTTCACGTTTCAAAGAGAAGATCTGAATCATTTGCTTTCTGAAAGCACAGAGATCACAGAGGTCAAGAACATCCTCTATCAAATTCAACGCCCTACTTTGCACTTTTAAAAAGATCTACATCAAACTTTAGGATGATCATCCCCAGCAAGTTTAATAAAATCTTTCAGAACAGTTATCGGTTGTGTTTTCTTAAATCTCAAACAATCAAACAACAACATGTGCACCAATCTCAGATCCTGGTTTATGGTAATGGTCTATGTTCAAGTCTAACCACCAAACAAACAGGAAAACAGACAGTAACCTTAAAATCGCTGTATTCTTCCACTGATTGATAAATCAAAGCCTGCGATTAAATGTTCTCCCACTCGTGTTTCCAACAATAACTCCAATTTAACCGGATTACAACTCATCCTCCTATTTACCTGAAGTGACTCTTCCGTTTTTATCACTGACTCACAGGCAGTCACATTTACACTGTAATTTGTTTTAGTGCTTCCTTTTCAACTGAAATGTGAGTAATAATGCGGTAAGTGACACGTCTTGGCAACACTTTAATTCCTCTCAGTGATACAGCTGCGGTTGAAATGTTACAGGTTGAATGAAGAGCACTGAATTTGGACACTTACAGTAATCTATAATGTAAGGATCATATCAAATTCTAGTAGTTTGGCATATAATGTAACTATACAATTTTTAGTGCAGGTAAATCTTGCTCCTCTGCTGATGTGAGTATAATTATTGATCATTTAAATGGTACATAATAACAATCACATTCTACAAAGAAATACGAAACGGTTTCTATGAAACAGAAGAAGAAATGAGGAACTAATCTCTAGCAACAACAGCAACAGTAGGAATGATTGACAGGCAGGAATCTTGTCAGGAATCTTGTCAAGAAACTTCGTCATTTAAAAAAAAGTAATACAGAAGGAATGGATTGATGACGCACCACTAATTACTTCCATGGCAATTTGTAAAGGTAGACAATAGAAGATATGATTAGTGACTAAATATAAAATAACAGTGTAAATAAAATGAACTGCTACCTAGTGCTTCAATTAATAAGCAAATGAGTGACAGCCATCAGATTAAAGTTTTTAATGCCAAAAACACACACACTTTTTTTCTCAGAGTGGGAGATCACTATGCAATGATTTGTTAATAAATATTTGTTAATATATATTTGAATGTATCACACTGATCCATCTCATCATGGAAGTTGTGAATCAACTTTGAAGCAGTCTGTGAAAAGTAAAACTCTGGAAATGAATCATTCATTACTAATTAGTCAAACATGTGTTACTGTGTCTGTTCACAAAGAGTCACTTTGTAGACCTTCATTACATCATTGCGTGAGGATTACTTGGCCATCAGACCGAGAAATCAGTATCATCCCGACACTGAGCGTTTGTCTGTTCGTCCATCCCTTATTTCTCATCCTAACAATCAAATGCAGGTTATTTTTTTATTTCAGGTGTGTGAGTGTGTGTGGGTGGAGAAGACCCAAGCTTCACTTTCATACATTTCATTGTTCCTGACCTATCACCTCACTTCCTGCTTACTTCCTGTTTGGGAGCGTCTCCATAAGATTTCCAAAATGATGAAGCCAAGTGACAACTTTAGAGAGGACAGCCCCAAAGATCATCCGTGACGATTGTTGGTGAACACTTAAAAAGATCTTTGACTGGTAACAATTTCATTGTTTTTAGACTTTGCTGTTTGCACCAAAAAAAGAAGCTCTTTCTCAGGGTTCTGTTTGTGCTTTCATGAAAGGTTCTTTTGAATTATTCCGTTTGTGCTGCAGCTCTGTTCCATGCAAACTTACGCAACACCGTTCAACCACGTCTACGTACGTATGCAGCCAGAATGCACACAACGATGATGTTTCTGCTTAACAGTGCTTCTCCCAGTCGTCCCGCTTCACCTGTCCACAAAGCCTGCCCCAACATCCAGAGGCTGGGGCAGCACAAGAGGAGAGGAGGTTAAGAAAAGCACTGAGGGACGACTTGATGTTAAATTCACTGCAAAAGAGCAGTTGAAGATTAACAAACTTACTGCTTAACAAACTGTTAATCTATTTCACAAAGAAATGCCGTAAACTCTCAGATGCTCCCACAACAGCGTGCAGAATATTAAGCATTCTCAGTCTTGGCGGTCTAATATCTACAAAGACAAAAACACAAATCCTGTTTTCTGTGATCATCCCCTCAGATTGGCAGATTGGGTCAACACATGAAACACATTATATATATATATATATATATATGTCAAAAAGACATGCAGGTCAATACCCATCCTTGAGTCTCTTTGATACTCTCTCTGTTTCTTTCTGACAAACTTACACACTCACATAAATTCCTCCACACTTTCTCAGACCAGTGAGACTGAGTTTTTTTTTTTTTTCCATGGTTCCCGTCAAACATGAAACGTTTCTTTTCCCACCTAACTACACACACATGCACTGCCTCTGGGCTGTCATGCAGGACATACACAGACAGCCAGAAACAAGAGGCTGGCGTCAACTCTACCAGGCCTGCAAGTCATGTCAAGTCCCACCTGAACTACACGCACACACTCACACACTGACACACTTATCTTGTTATCTTGGATCTTTATAGTGCGCTGCACCCTCCACTTAGCGCCGCTGTAAAGGTCTTCCTCTGCTCATATGAGAGTACCATCTTCAAAGAGGTCTACGCACGCACACACCAACACACACCGAAGATCCACGCAGACTTCTAAAAGGACTTAATCATTTCACATTTAGCTTCAAAGAGACTGTCTAAACACATACTTGCTCGGTGTCTGAAAGCAGCACGGCAGGGCCCCCCGTTTTCTTTAATAGTCCTTCAGTCCAGCTACATTTTGTTTGTTAGTATATAACACTAACTATAAAATGCACGGTACATGTCATTATTGTTGCAGCGTGTAACTGTTTGGTTTCGTTTTTTCTGCCAACGTCTGATTTGAATTTTGTTGTGAATGAGCACTTCAGCTTAAACTCAGTCATTATTTTAAAGCTGGAGCTGAGATAACTCATGGATTCACAGTTTAACTCAGAGTTCACTCCCAGTTCAAGGTCTTGCTCCTGCCTCTCCTAGAAGGAAGTTACCTCTCAGAGCGTCTCATCTTTCGTCCCCAGGAGCTCTCTGTCTTGACCTGTGAACTCTCAGGGTCATGTAGTTCTGCGGGCTGACCACAGGTTGACTCTTCCTCTTCCCTTAACGCATCCATTATACCTCTAAAATCACCTGAAACCTTTGGGTGCGTGTGAGGAGCAGAGGAATGACGCCTGACCTGTAAACACATCGATACTGTTTTGGCACAAGTGGATGTAGGATACGTCACCAGCAGACACATTCTGTACATTCTTCAGTCTCAGTCTATGAAGCTGTGTTTACCAGGAGTTGTAATTACATGATGGTTTTGGCTTCAGGATTGATGTACAAGATTGATGTAGAAACAAAGGCCTGTGGACATTGCACTAAAGGCTTGGAATTTACTCAGATTTGTGCCTTGATCACTGCCGCGCATTGTAATTCTAGGACCCTACTGCTGATCAGCAGTTTACTAAAATCCAGAACGTAAATGTCAGTCATAATTGGCTCCTTCTAGGCATCATATATAACCTAACCTCGATGGCATATATATGTTCTTTGAGTCAAGTATGGATCAAAAAGAATGTCAGAGAAGATATTTAAGATGCAGGAACATGTTTGTGAAGATGGGAGAGTTTATATCTTCATGTTTTGACATTGTGGTGTGCCCCAGGGGGTGGTTTTGGGTCCAGTATTATTTGTTCTTCATATAACTGACATTTGCAAGGTATGTACAGAATTAAAATTAGTACTATTTACAGATGAGACAAATATATTTTGTTCTGGGAAGAATTCAAGGGAGCTACTGGAAGTGGATCCAACAGAAATGTGTAAATTAATGAAGTGATTTGATCTAAATAAGATATAAATAAAACTAAATTCATGTCCTTTGGTCATTCCAAAAGCAGCACTCACATACAGATTAAGGTTGACTGGTGTTGACATTTAAAGAGTTCATGAAAATACGTTTTTGGTGTGATAATAGATCAACGTGTGAATGGAAATCTCATGTCAATCGTGTACTCAATAAACTTTCCAGAAGCAAAACAAATTCCTGACAACAAATCACTCCACGTTCTTTACTGTTTATTAGTTTCAACATGTTTAAGCTACTGTGCTGAGGTTTGGGGCAATACCTTTAAAAGTATCATCACCACTCTTTATATGCAGAAAACAGCAACAAGGATCATCCATAATAATGGCTTTCAGGATCACGCAGATTCACTATTTTTACTATCAGAATTTTTTAAATTAATTGATCTGGTTCATTTTTGAACAGCACTATTAATGTATAAGATAGCAATCAACCTGCTCCTAAACAACATTTAAAAACTGTTTGTTAGTAGAGATGGGGAATATAAACTGAGGGGGGAGCTAACATTCAAACATCCTTGGCTGCATACAACTTTGAAATGTTTTTGTCTTTTTGTCTGGAATGAAGCTGTGGAACAGATTGAATATAGAAATAAAGCGATGTCCAAGCATGAATTGGTTTAAAAAGCGGTCCAAAAGTATGATTTTCACTGAGTACAAGGATCAAAAAACCTGTTAACTCTGTATAGATGTAAATAAATATGCATAAATATGAATATACTTGTATGTATGTCTGTTTGCCTGCACGTGTGTGTATGTATATGTATCTGTATATATTTTTATTATAGAAACCGTGTATCACGGTAAAACTTCAGCTGGAAGTGAAAGATGATTATTATTTCGTGAAGAAGCGATGTGGTAAAATCAGCTTTGCTTCTACTTACTCCTTGTCATTATTATTATTGGTATTATCTTTGGCATGATCATTATTAGTAGTGTTTGTTCCAACTAAAGCATGTATTCACTTATTCATTCATTCATTCATTCATTCATTCATTCATTCATTCATTCATTCATTCATTCATTCATTCATTCATTCCAGTCCATATATTGCCTTTGATTGATAATATCAGAAAAAAATTACAAAAAACAACTAAACACTAAACACAAAGCCACAACCTATAATCTTTTATCTTTAGAAAAAAAAATGTTTTTGTTTTTGTAAAATGCTCATTTATTTTTCATTTGTAAACTCTAACTGTTCCTCTCAACCACCATAAAAGCCACACCTGAAAAAGATTTCAGAAGAAAACCTTTATAGTTTGACTCTTTTGCAAAGAACAGCAAATATAGTCGATGTCTGCAAAGGTGTAAGAGTTTAAACTCTTACAGTTTAAACTGCTCTTGGTTTGTAGTTTGCGTTTGTGTTACAGTCGGTGAAACACAAAACTTTTAGCGGGGTTAAACAGGGTTTAAATAAAAAGAATCACAGTGTCAAAAACAAAAAAAATATACAGGATATCTTCTCCAACAGGAACATGATCTTAAGACCTCTTCAAAGTCTAAAAAGAGTTACTTATAAAATACAATTATAGGGTTTTATCTCTCAGTTTTTAATTTAAACATTAGAAATGTCGACATGGACCTCAACAGAGCAGTGAATGCAAGAGGGTACAACAATTATAGACAACTGGAAGCTTTTTACAAGAAGAATGGTAAAAATAAAAGCCCAAAGAGGGACTGAAAGACTTGTCGTTCGGTGTCAAGTAAATGTTCATTTGAAACAAATACACAAACAATCAATCAATTCACATATCAACAATAAATATCTGGTACAATGACAAATAAATCAGTAAAGAAGGGGTAAATAAAAACTTTAATGAACAAATATATATTTAATCAAAATTCACAAATAAGATGCTGACAACCAATTTAGTTAAAACAACCTATAAATCAACAAGGATTTACGCCGGATGCCCTTTCTGATGCAGCCCCACACGCATCGGAAACCAAAAACTAAGAAGTGGTTTGCGTCTACTTTTTTAGTTTCCTCAAACCCAGAAAGTGCCTGAATCTTTTAAAAGCTGAAGGAGTCTTAATATTTGTTTCTTGGAGAGGTTCTTCAGGTCAGACGGCTTTCTGTCCAGGATCAGGATGAGGGTTGTTTTCGTTCCAAGTTGATATTTTTTCTGACATGGGACTCCCCAAGATGCTCCCAGCAGACCCTCACTACGTTTAGGCCTACCTGGTCTGACTGTTATTTGTGCAAAAAAGAAAATCGGTGTCAAATTTCTGCTTGCACTAACACGCGTAATCAAACACAAACTTCAAAACACAAAAGCCAATTTTCTTTTAGAGACGCATGCCTGTGAATCTTATCAGATCCATGTAACATGTCCAACAGAGTAATAAATCATATAAGGTGTGACAGTCAATCTGCTGTCACAGTGTAGTTCTTTAAAAGTCTCTCACCGCTCATTCATTCATTCGTTCATCTCTATGAAATGTCAATGAGCTTAAACCAAGAACCCAGTCTCTCACATCTGCCAAATGTCTTTTCTTCTTTTTCTGGTCGTTGTACTTTTTACGTCATACTGCAAGTATGAATGTGTTTGACTTGATTTGGATAAAGTTTCCCAACAAGAGGGTTCGTGTTTTAAACATCAATCAAGGACTTTATGGAGTTCAGATATACTAAAGTTTCCAGATATTCAAGTTCAGTTCCAAAGTGAAATTCCTGGGCTGATAGCTAATAATAGTTGGGATTAACTCCAACCTCTTGAGGCCTCGAAAGGAATCAAGCAGATCCACAAAATGATGTACTGATACACATCTTATTTGTAGTGATGTTTTCCTGAAGAACCTTGTATTTATTTATTAAAACCAGTCTTTTTAGTTTTATATATATTTTTATTAAGTTTTTAACAAAGCAAAACAGAACAAACAGCTCAGACACGACAAAGAAAAAAAAATGCATTCAGGCACAGGGAGTATTAAAATATATAAATAAAATGGGTAAATATATAGCAATGGGCATATTTACCGTCCTGTAATCTCTTTTCCAATCTTGTACGGCTAGACAAGGCAGTGTCCAAATGACAACCAGAGGGCATATAGACATAACAAGGCTACAAAGTACACGAGGCAGTGAACATTTAAGAAAGGTCACATAGACAGGCTAAACTGACCTGGGGAATCCACGTAGCAAGGTGGATGACAGCGCGGGCCCGATATGCTGCAAGTAATGGCACTTTTGCACTAGGACTTACTGAGCCCGACTCGGCTCGTCACGCCTCTACCCATTTGTTTTTCCACAGCCAGGGGAGAAGTGGGCAGGTTGGGGTGAAGCTGCTGTGACGTACTCGATTGCGCAACCGCTTTGTTCATGTCGGCACTGATGAGAAATCAGCTGGAGCCGCGAGCGGCTGAGAAAAAAACAGCCCGCCTACATCCCTTTTTTAATTCTCTCGTCAGCCACCAGGTTTATGAACATCTGCACCTCAGAGTGGGATCACCAAACAGACGTTTTGCGCTTTATAATAAAATCGCCGCGAGCCGCGGGTCGCTCTCGCGCTGACTCCCGCTTCCTGATTCAAACGTCTGCCGGCCCCGCCCCCCGACCAATCAGAGGCGTGGAGGGTGGTGACGTCAGAAATAGTCCCGGCTCAGCCCGCAAAGAACCTCGCCAGAATGGTTACAGAAATAGTATCGGCTTGGAGCGGCTCTACCCGTCTCAGCCCCTAGTGCAAACGTGCAAGACGGGGATGCACCGAGCCGAGCCGGGCGGAGGCGGGACTAGTGCAAAAGCGCCATACGGTCCCAGACCTTATAAAAGAGCATCTCTGTTGGAGTGAAGCATGCACGTAATGTATTCACTTGGAATGCAGTCCATAATAATGTTGTGCCATGATTTTTTTGAAGGGATGGTATTTTTAATCCAGATGAGTAGAAGCAGCAAAGGTCAGTATATTGAAGAGCCTCCTGTGTTTACTGTCATTGATTTGGTCGTCCGGGAGACCAAGAATAAGGCACATAGGGTCCATGCGTACTGGGACACAAAAACCACTGGGACAGTTCATTCACAATATCCGACCAGTATCTTTGTAGCATCACGCATGACAAAAGGCAATGAACATAAGTACCAGTCTCTGAGTTACATTTCCAACAAAGCGGACAAGTATTAACATCCATTTGGTTTTTGATCACAGGTGTTATATGCGTACGATGTATAATTCTGAACTGTATGGATTTGGTTCGGTTGCATACAGAAATGCTAGAAGCTTGAGACCAGACCTTCCTGCCAGTTAGAGTCATCTATGGCAACACCCAAATCTTTCTCCCTGGCTTGCTTAGTAGTTTGAGAGGTAAGAGAAGAATTGTCGTTCAAGGCTCTATAGAACACAGTAATACGTTTCTTACCCGTCTGAAGAGACAGGGCTTTCTCTACACATGAAGAAGTGTTATTAGTCATTAGGGTGGTATCTTCAACTATGAAATTTCTCACTTGCAAATATCTGTAGAAATCACCTTTGTTAAATAAGCCAAATTGCTGTTGTAACTGCTGAAAGGAAAGTAAAATTTGGCCCCTAAATAAATCACCTGAGTTTTTAATCCCCTGAGTGCCCAAAAGTGACACTTTGACTGAGAAGATTCAATATCAAGCCAAATCGAAGTTGGGTCACCCTTGTGCCAGTTTGCAATCACCCGCAGGTGTGATGCCAGTTGATAAAATCTGGATTTGGTACATCTAAGCCTGCATCGCAGCCTGCCATTTGAAGTTTTGTCATTTTCATAAAACCAGTCTTTTAAGTCAAGGCTTCCCACAATAATTAACTATTGTGGGTGGTGGGATTCAAATGATTTCATAAGTACTTTATAGTAGCAAAAGAGAAGAGCATGTAAGAATAAACAGCAGTGTGAAAAGTACAGTATGAGAAGAAGTCACCTTGACAAAGGTTTTTTTACTCCACGAGGATTAGACACACCCTGAGTCAGCAGCGGGCCAGCTGACACAAACTGGCGGTTTTCCACCAGATCCAGACAGCAGGAAACATCCGTCATTCAATCATCAAAGTGAGTCTCTGCAAGCGTCCACAGGGATTCCTGCCAAGATTTATGGGATGTGCCATGTTCTAAGAATTACAAAATATATATATTTCAACGCTCTAGGATACAATATGTGTTCTTGGTAGCATAAAAGATGAAATGTATGAAATTATAGTCAAAACAAAGTGTAAACTGTAGTGTAACAGAGTTAGAAAGCTGTGAGGACACACTGTGTCTTAGCAGTGACGTCACCTGTGACACAATGTTGTCTGACACAATAAAAAGAGTAACAGACGATCATTTATTCTATCTGGAAGTATGTTTCACTCATCTGTCAATACATGATCAGAGACTGTAATTATCAAAGAGTTATGTGAAATCTATCACTTGTAAACACGTTCCACACACACACACACACACACACACACACACACACACACACACACACACACACACACACACACACACACACACACACACACACACAAATAGACACACGCAGACATGGCTCAACAACAGAAGCAACTGCCAGAACATTAACTCATGTTAGAAGTCATAAATCTTTTTGTCTTTACAGCCTAACCTGTGCGAGACTGAGACATCTAGACGCCACGGCTGCGTGGGACAAATACACCTGAGCATACGTGTGCGCAGAGCTCGGGGGGGTAAAACATGCAACAAATACAGTTGCACGCGAGCACGAACGTGACTCACGTTTGCAAACTTCCTTGTGCAATTATACTTCACATGAGCATTACATTCCCGTACATGCACACCTTGATTATTTGCATCCAGGAAACATCCAAAAGTCATCCAGGCCACGCAGTCGCCTCCAAACTCCAACCGAGTCCATCAGTGCTGTGAGACGATGCTGCCACCTACGGCCAGCACTGTGTGACAGGAAGGGGGCAGGGTTGTTTTTTTTTGTTTTTTTGTTTTTTTACCAGTCAAGCAAGAGAAAAAAAATAAAGGAAATAAGAATGAATATACAATTATACACACTTCTGTATCAACTCAATCATATTTCTCCTTTGATCATGTTAGCTCCCACACTTTTCCACACCTTTCTTAACTTGTTCTAAATGTGTGACTACCCTTATTTGTAATAAAATTAAATTACTTTTTGTTTTTCCTCATTGAATTAAAACATTAATAGTTATAGCTTTTTTTTAACTCACAAAACATGGTTTACACTTTTTATTTCCTGATATTCTTGAGTTCCAGATGCAGATTTGTTTCCATATAAAGTTGTGGGTTTCTCCTTTATGCTACATCAACTCTTACATTCTCTTTGAATATTCAAAATTACACACAATGATATATATATTTTACAGGGGTGGCTTAATGAACGACGGAAATGTATTTACAGCTTTAAGATGTTTAATTGATATTAGTTTTTCATAGTACAATCAAAGGAAAACAATCTAGTCCATATAATATACAGTATTAAAACTTACTACATAAAACAACAAATAATAATGCGTCAATAGCACCCTCACAGAAAAATTCAGCAAACAAGGCGAGGTGAGGCAGCGTTCAGTTATTCTGCTCCTCACCGGTGGAACAAACTTCCTGTAGACCTGAGGTCTGCTCCAACTGTCAGCTCCTTTAAATCAGGCCTAAAAACATTACTGTTTACTGAAGCGTACTCTTAAATGAAATACTTACCTGCTGTACTCTACTGCCCTTACATTTTAACAACGTGCTTTTCATTATTTTACCACTTTTCTTATAATTGTATTTGTTTATTACTGTTTAAGTGTCTTGCTGCTTTTAATGTTGATGTCAAGTACTTTGAATTACCATGTGTTGAATTGTGCTATATAAATAAACTTGTCTTGCCTTGCCAAACAGAAGTTTAATCAAAATAATAACTTATTTTATAAGTTAGTGTTCCACCTTAAAGACGTACAGTACTGCTTCCACAGGAACAGGTACTGTAGTTTGTAGTACGTTGCAGATCCTACTGGCACATTGCGCCATCTAGTGGTGACAGCTGGAAAACATCATCTGTACTTGGTTCACATTTCTGGCAACATTAATGTATTAATTGACTACAATTATTTATTTTTTTTATTTACTATAAGATATAAAATGATTCCCAGATTGTATGGGTACTCAGATACTTTTATCACTGAAGATTAGTCACCTAACTGAGGTTTAACACAGATGTATGAAACCTTGCTGCAGTACGTGCAGTTTTATTGCAGGGCATACTTGAGGTCACCTGTTTAATGTGCATCAGACTTGTCTACGACAGACCACGATCTTTTTTCCAACACACCTCCCACCATCACCATCACCATCCATTCAAAAGCAAACAGCACCCTTTCTTCAGACCAGACCTCGTTGCCTAGCAACGTCCTGCCAAGTGGCCCAGGGGGCGGACACAAGGCACTCGGCTTCCGCTGTAATTACAGTGGATGTGTGTACATGTACGTTTCTGGGCCACCACAGGTGTGTGTGTGTGTGTGTGTGTGTGTGTGTGTGTGTGTGTGTGTGTGTGTGTGTGTGTGTGTGTGTGTGTGTGTGTGTGTGTGTGTGTGTGTGTGTGTGATTTCACTGTAGCCTTTCTAAGACAGTGTTTTAATGAACACACACATCCACAAAGAATACAGATGTGTCCACAAACACACAAACAGGAACTGTGTTGGGACCCATGTTGTTAGATTTATTTCCCATTAGACCTGCTGTGAGGAAACCATAGAAACATTTTAAACTGTTGGTTAAGACATGGCAGCATGATAGTCTTCTTACTCTTTTTTTTTTTTTTGAATAATAAGATCCATGTTATATATAAGAAATCTTCAAAATGTTGAGTTTCGCCAAATTTAATTTTAGGGACACAAAAACATATGATAGATTTAGTGAAGTATTAAAGATATGATTTTCTCTGATATTTAATGTGACTGGGCATGTGTAAGTTGTAAGTAATTGGTGCCACTGCACTTTGATCAGACCAAATATTTCACCTGCATAGGCTCATGCCAGTTAGCTCTCCGCTGCTGATGTTTTGTGCTTGGTGAACTGGACCTGCGGCCCCACGTGGCTGAAATCACCGAGCCAGAGAACCCTGGTTTCTTACAGACCTGATATGACAGCATGCAGTTTAGTTTACTAGGTTGAATTTGAAATAAACAGTAGGTAAAAGAGGGATCCCTCGGATATCATCCGATATTTTGTCACTGAGCAGGACACAAGACTCTTGTTCCAGTTACACAATCAAGAAACAGCTGTGAGGCTGTGCCAGCAGGAAATAACTTATTGCAGCTATTTTGACCGCAGCTTACACGCTGAAAACTCAGGCTTTGAGGAACAAAGCAACAGTGTCACTATTTAGCCAAAATATTTTAATAAAAAGGGAAATGTTTTTGTTTGCAAGAACTTGTATTACTTTATCAGTACTTTCCACCACATATCGTACAATCATCCATCCATTATCTATACCCACTTTATCCTTTGCAGGGTCACGGGGGTCTGTTGGAGTTTATCCCAGCTCATAACAGGCGAGAGGCAGGAGGAGATCCTGGACAGGTTGCAAGGGCCACCCACATAGATATACAGACAACCAGACACACTCGAGTGTGAGTAATTATAAATCTGATGATTTATAATCATCAGTTAACCTACTATGCATGTTTTTGGACTGTGGGAGGAAGCCGGAGTACCTGAGGAGAACCCACACAAGCACAGGGAGAACATGCAAACTCAACACAGAAAGAACCCAGCCAGGGACTCGAACCAGGAACCTTCTTGCTGTGAGGCAACAGTGCTAACCACTAAGCTACCGTGCTATTATACAATCACATTAATTGAAACAAATATTTGTGAATTACAACTGTTTCCCATGTGATGTGTGTGCTGGTTGATTAACACATTTAAAACAATGTAAGAATTATTTGAATAGTTAATGATAAATTTGATGTTTACTAACTTACTGGTTCAGCTATGACTTTTGGCATAGTATTGATTGGATTATTGCAATGGCATCTTTACAGGCCTTAACAAGAAAATCAATCAGGCAGCTGCAGCTGATCCAGAAAGCTGCCGCCAGAGTCCTTACAAACACCAGGAAACATGACCATATTACACCGGTCATGAAATCACTACACTGGCTTCCAGTGAGTCAAAGGATAGAGTTTAAAATCTTACTGCTGGTCTACAAAGACCTGAATGGTCTTGGACCAAAATACATGGTTGATCTGTTAGTTCCTATGAAGCTCCCAGACCCCTGAGGTTCATCTGGATCTGGTTTGTTGTGGTTCCCAAGAACCAGAACCAAGCAAGGTGAGGCAGCGTTCAGTTATTCTGCTCCTCACCGGTGGAACAAACTTCCTGTAGACCTGAGGTCTGCTCCAACTGTAGATCCTTTAAATCAGGCATAAAAACATTACTATTTACTCAAGCGTACTCTTAAATTAAATACTTACCTGCTGTACTCTACTGCCCTTACTTTTTAACAACTTGTTCTTTTTATTATTTTACCTCTCTTCTTATCATTTTATTTCATTGTATTTGTTATTTAATATTTAATTGTGTCTTGCTGCTTTTAATGATGATGTAAAGCCCTTTGAATTACTTTGTGTTGAATTGTGTTTCAAATAAACTTGCCTTGCCTTTTGCTTCATTTTTCTGAGTTTGGACAATTTGTGTTTTGCTGAGAGTGACAGAAGTTAAAATATAGACAACTGTACAACTGAAGATACGTGTATGTTTTTAAAACATGGTTTTGAATAATCAGACCCGTAAATGACACCATGTTCCACGGATTTATCTCATTTTTTCCCCTCAAACTAATACTTTTTTTTTTCTTTATTGAATATATATTCATATACAAACAACAAGGCATCACATTTTTTTTTTCAACATGTTTCAGGGAAAAGGTGCATAAAGAGAGAACAGAAGGAAAATAAATAACATAAAAAAGGAAGAAAAAAACTTAAGGGGCTAGGGCTTATCCAATAAATTATATTCTTCAATTGTGTTCAAAAGTTGTATTGCATTTCTTTTTGTCATGAGTTTAAGGGCTTTAAAAAAAATGGAGGAATTCGTTGTGGAATACACAAAAACGAGGTTTCACCTTCATATACTTAGATTTGTGGATGTGGAATTTACCTAGAATTATAAACTGTCACCCTGTAATACACACACACACTTCCTGTTCCCGTTCGCCCAACCCCCCACTAACCAGTCACCGCCCTTCCCTCTCGCTCTCACAGCACCTTGACTACCAAACACCGCCGCTCCGGCCCCAACGAAACGCGCCAGGCATGCCGGGAGTTGTAGTTCCCTCCGCCCTAGCCTCCCCGAGAAGGCGAGGCTTCACCAAAATACAACTCCCATCTCGACCCTCGCACGCCGAGCACCGCCGTCCAATCTGAATATGTGGGAGGAGCGCGTCCGCCCACAAAAGCCACAGCTATCTCACCGTATCTCCCCCTTTTAAAAAAAAAAAATCAATTGTGCACGAAAAAAAAAGGGGAATACGCTTAAAAAATACAAACATTAGTGACGGCTTGTCTTCGTTTAACAGCGGACGGAGAGAAGCGGCGTGAGACGCGGCGGTGACAGCAGCCCGGACAGACAGGAGGGTGTTGTCCTGATGCTTAAATGGAAGTGGGTGGGCCTCTACGGTCACACACTGCCTACTTCTCTCTGGATATCGGTGTGACAGGCGCCGATTTGCTCGTTTATGGACTCTCTCTCCGGTAAAACACTCGCTCGACAGGGTCGCGGGGAGCCCCGGCGGAGCGGCACGGTCGCCGCAGCTCTTTGTTGTCGGGCGCTGCTCGCCTGCGCCTCCGCTTGGCACCGCCCTTTCTGGCCGGTGGGTGGTTTTCGTCAAACGGGCAGATCCGCACGGCCCAGATCCGAACATATAGGCCCGTCCTCCGCCTCTGTACCCGGCCGGCCTTCCGCCGTGAACTACACCCTCTCCCTCCCGGTATATTAATGCGTTATGAGTGGTAGGTACCCTCCCCCCTCTCTCCGTCTCCACCCCTCTCTCCGGCTCTCACTCCGGCTGACAGATAGATAGATAGAGAGGAGGCTCCATGCCCTTTTGATATTGATGATGAGGTTACTGTTCATTTTATCTTTATCGATCACCTTTGTTAGGTTGCTTTTATGTTAATGTTTTATTTTTACTATGCCAACACAGTGCTTGCTCACTCTTGTACTTTGTGTTAGTCAATACTCATGGGATGTTATAAAAAAAAAAAAGAAGAAAAAAAAAGTACAAATGTTCTGATATATTACTCTTTTCTTTTCCACAGACTCCAAGAAGGAATCATCTGCAACCGAAGGAGGGAAAGCGTCTAAAAGAGGGAAAAGTTCTGGATCGCAGGTAAAAGAAGACGGTTTATTGTAGTAGATCATTAGTTTAGTTGCCTGTAGGCCAAAAATGTTCTCCCTCCCTGTCAGCCTGCCAGACACCTCTGGGGGCGTTTCTCTGGTGAATTCCACTTCCTGCTTCTGTGCAGCCCTGCTGAGCTGAGAACCAACCCCAAAGCCTCATGAATGAGCTTATATGGCTGTCACACTCCAGCCACTGCACTTTTGAATGTTTCTGTTTGACTTGTATTTCAAATGATTTCATTTCACAGACAGACGTCTTTAAAAAAGCATGCTGTTTGGGAATTCGGCCCTGCTGCTGTGGGGGGCTTCTATTTTTAGCAAGTTGTACATACCTGTTGTTGGAGATTACTTTAAAACTTGGCTGCTATTCTAATGCAGATCTTTTGTTGTCAGATGTGTATGATAAAACTGCTGCCGTGTTTTGTTGTTGGACTTGTTACAAAATTCAAGGCTGCTTCCCGTGCAGTGTCGAGAGGTGTGTAGCATTAAAAAAATTGCCTGCGACCTAGTTCTTTTGAAAGGGAGGAGAGAGAAGGCGGCATTTTCTTGCAGTGTTCTGAGAAAAGAGAAATGTGGTTGTCACACGCCCACCCACTCGCTTCCTGTAATACCGCCCACTTCCACTGACAGCTCTCTGTCTGTTAGCTTTTTGTTTCTTTTTCTGCACCATGTTTTCCCCACCCCTCGGCCTTTTACGCTTCTTTTGCTCTCTTATGTATAACTGTTCATTCTGCAGCTGTGGAGGATAATACTTTCTTCCCTTCTGCTTTTATATTTAAATGATCTGTTTGCCTGTGTGTGTATGTGAACTCAAGTGTCTTCCTCTCTGATCCGACCCTCCATCATTCCTTCTCCCTCTCTCCTTCCCTCCCTCTTGTCCAGGATTCCTCTCAGCCCTCTCCTTTGGCTCTGCTGGCAGCCACCTGCAGTAAGATCGGAGGGCAGGGGGGAGCAGAAGGGGCCCAGGCCCAGACTGGTGCCCAGCAGATCCAGCTACAGGCAGGTCAAATCCAGCTACAGGCAGGTCAGCTTCAGGGTCAGATAGTGGTGGACGCAGCTGGGGCTCAGGCGTTGCTGCCCCAGCAGCTGGAACTGATCCCAGCTCAGTTCACGGGGAACGGCTGGCAGATCATTACAACAGCGCCTACTATGGCCAAGGAGAACAGTAGTCAACCTGTTGCTGTGACTGTGGCCACCACTTTGGCTAACGACAGCTCACCTGTTGGACACAAGGTAGATACATTTTTGCAGATATTAATTTAGAAGAAACTAGGGCTGTTCGATTAATCGATTTTAAATCGTAATCGCGATTATGTAATTAGAACGATGTTAAAACGTGAAAATCGTAAAATCGATTTTTCACTTTTTTTTATTTATTTTTTTTATTTTTTTATTTTTTTACCTTGTCTGCACACATATTAATGATTGATTGATGGAAATACCTCTCAATACCTGCAACAAGTGCCCCATCGGAGAGGCTCTTTAGTGTAGGAGGGGGCGTTGTAACATGCCACCGGGCATCCCTCAAGCCAGATGCGGTAGACCGGCTTGTGTTCCTTGCAAAAAACTTGTAAATGTGAATAGCAAATGTAATGACTGACATTACACACCTCTACCTCCTTCATGGGTTGCATTATTATTTAGCATGCAAAGACCCAGTTTAGTTTAATTAGAAAATTTTCTTGTTTTATTTAATTGGAAATATAACTTACTGTATGTTTGCAAGTGCTGATTTGCTGATTTTTTTTTTTCAAAGATAAAACTTTATATTTTATTATATTTTTTAAAACTTTTTTTCAACTTATTTTTACAGAGTTTTGCACTTTATTCATTCATTTTTGGTTTAATAAGAGCAAAGTTTGCACTTAAAGCCCAATGGGGCAAATGTTCAATAAAAAAACAGCATATTTGAAATCATTTCTTTGCCTTTTGTCAATTCACAAAATAATCGTAATCGTAATCGAAAATCAGATTTTGAGAGAAAAAAATCGAGATTTTATTTTTGGCCAAAATCGAACAGCCGTAGAAGAAACTCATTTCTTTCTTCTTTCCTTTTTTTGTACTTTTTGTTTGTTTTAACTATCATGGGTCTGACTCTTTCCTGTTTAGCAGGTAAAGGCAACAGTTGGAACCAACAGCGTTGCAGCCAATCAGCAACAGCAGCAGCAACAGCAGCAGTTCCAGATCATCCAAGTTCAGAACCTGCCCAATGCTGGTGGTGGAGTTCAGTATCAGGTTATCCCTCACCTCCAAACCGCAGATGGACAGCAGATCCATATCAGCCCCCAGTCGGCGTCCATTGGGGCTCTATCTGAGCCAGTTCAGCTTATCCAGACCCAAAACTCAAGCCAGACCCAGGCTATTCTCCAGCCAACCACCCAGCAGGCTGTCCTGCCTAGCACGGCCAATCAGACCGTTCCACTGCAGATCCGTCCCACACAGTCATTCCCCCTTCAACTGCAGACTCTGCAAGGCTCCCAGACACCTGTTATGACTACAGTACCCATAAACATTGGTGCCATGACCCTGGCTTTGCCCGTGATCAATAATGTTGGAGGAGGCGGGGCTGTGCAGCTTATCCAATCAGCAGACGGCACATTCTCCGTCGCAAATGGAAACCAGCTGGTGGCAACGGCAGTGCCTGGAGTGGCTCCTGCTCCACCTGCAACTGGATCCACGCAGGTAGTGGCCGAAAGTGACAGTGTCCCGGATGGGGCCCAAGTAGTTTCTGCTGGATCGGAGGGGGGATCCACAGAAAGCCAAATGCCGACTGAAGCAGACTCTCAGAGCCAGAGTCAAGCCAA
Organism: Cololabis saira; assembly: GCF_033807715.1. Lineage (NCBI taxonomy): Eukaryota > Metazoa > Chordata > Actinopteri > Beloniformes > Belonidae > Cololabis > Cololabis saira. Next base: position 13,804,504 of record NC_084601.1, on the reverse strand, counting down.
CGGGCTGCAGACCCAGACAGATGCAGCTGGAAGCATCCAACAGGTCATCGTGGGCCAAGTAGGGCACCAGTTGCTGCAGCAGATTCAGCTGCAACCCCAAACGCAGAGTCAAGGTCAGATGCAGAACCAGCAGCAACCTCAGCATATTCAGACCCTGCAGCTGGCTCCAGGACAAACTCTGCAGCCCATTCAGGCCTTCCAGAACCCCGCCCAGGTTCTTATCCGTGCCCCAACCCTATCACCCTCTGGGCAGATCACCTGGCAGACGCTGCAGCTGCCTGGCGGAGTCTCCCTGCAGGGCGGTCTGGGGACAGCGATGCCACAGCAGCTGACTCTGGCCCCAGTAGCTGGGGGGACAACGGTTGGAGGTGGAGGGCTCGTTTCCCTGAGTGGAACTCCCTTGACGCTGAGTGCAGCTCAGATCAATCCAGGCTCCGGGGTCCAGACGGTCAGCATCGCAGGACTGGGCACAGCTGGGGTTCAGGTGCAGGGTGTACCCCTCACCATTACGGGTCTACAGGGTAAGTGCACAATGAAATGCATGGTGATATTTGAGTTTTTACTTCCATATAGTCCGGTTTATTCAGACAGAGGATTCAGGTAGAGCAGGGGTTGGCAACCAAAAATGTTGAAAGAGCCATATTGGACCAAAAACACAAAAAACAAATATGTCTGGAGCCGCAAAAAGATGAAAAGTCTTGTATAAGCCTTAGAATGAAGGCAAATGGCGAAAGGCGAAATATTGAGAAAAAAGTCAAAATGTTGAGAAAAAAAGTCAAAATGTCGAGATTAAAAAAGGAAAAGGGAAGAGAAAAAAGAGAAAAAAGAAGAAAAAAAGAAAAAAGATAAGAAAAAAAAAGAAAAAACAGGAAGAAAAGAGAAAAAAAGGAAGAAAAAAAAGAGAAAAAAGAAAAAAAAAGGTCAAACATTTTTGAAAAAGCTCCAAGGAGCCACTAGGGCGGCGCTAAAGAGCTGCATGCGGCTCTAGAGTCGCGGGTTGCCGACCCCTGAGGTAGAGCATTCAGACATTAAAAAAAAGTTTTTTAGCTTTTGTGTTCTGTGTCACAGTTCAAAGACAGTTCTTATTTTGGTACTTTACATTAATAATAATAATAATTATTATTATAAGTGTAAACAGGTTCAATCCTTTTCCCTCAACCTTCAGGTCAACCACAGGGTCAGGATGGGGCCAAAGTTCAGTCCACTCCTGTGACCGTCACTGTTGGCAGTGTGGCTACAGGTTCATCAATGAGTCCAGACCAGCTCGGTACAATTCAGAGTTCTTCAGACCAGGAGGGGCCAACAAGCAAGAGGCTTAGACGTGTCGCCTGCTCCTGTCCAAACTGCAGGGATGGAGAGGGAAGGTACAAACACAAGAGTCAACTTCTCAACGTGCAACACTTCAGATTGCAATGAATGAATTGAATTGAAACTGAATTAATGTGGAACTGGCAGCGAAACATGCAGCTCTTGTCAGGTTTTTCCAGCCTTGCTGAAAGATAATTTTTAAATGTTGGTATAAAATCTAGCTTGTTCAATGTAAATTCATCATAGCATATATATAGTTAAAATATCAAACGATTATGATAAATCTAAAATGCTTAAAGAGAAAAACAATGTCTTTGCTTATATGGTCTGTAAAACAACCTTTTTAGACTTTTATAAAAACAACTAACTAATGGAAAGTTTTAATCAATGTCTATTTCTAAAATAATTAATTCCCCTATATTATCTCATAAAGTCATACTTTTCATGACTGGTGATCCAGTGCAGTTAGTGGTAGTTACGTGACCTTAGTCCAGTTCTTTCTGTAAGTTACAACTCTCAGATGCGTTGGAGAAAACCACAATTTGACAAACTTTTTTTTTCCAACTGTACCCACATGAAAAATAAATAAAAACCTTGGTTAGTCACGTAGGCACTAGGGCTGGGGATCATTCAAATGTCAAGAATCGATATGATTCCGATTCTTAAGATTCAGAATAGATTATCAAGATTTGATTCGATCCGATTCGATTCGATTCCGATATTGATTTGGGTTAGTGTTATTAAAATTGTTTTTTGAGCTGTTGCATGAATTATATGTATTATATGTAGTTATGCAAAATATTACTACTAGTATTATATTGAGATTCAACTGCAAGTATTTCAGCTAATGATGCTGTAAGGACCAATCAGCTCCCAGAATGCTGATAGAACTGCTTTCAGAAACATCATGTGGGTCAGAATTACCGAACAGATCCAGGGAGGAAACAGAGACGGATGAAATCGGTTTGATTTTTTCCCACATTCCGTTTTTATTTGTTCCATTTTCGGTCTATTTTGGTTTTTTAATTTTTGAGCATTTGGTTTTTAGCATTTTTTGCAAATGTAACCCCAAGACAGTATATAAAGTAATGAAATATAGACAATTTATGCAATTATAACCTAACACTTTAATGTTTACATACCTTTAAATATATTTAAAGCCAAAAACATGGCACCAGTTATTCTCGTGTCCAACAAAACATTCCTTTTTTGGGGATAAACAAAAAAATAACCAAAAGTTGTAATGTCATGATGGAAAAAAAAAAATACATAAATAAATAAAAAAAAGAAAAAAAAAGAATCGATCTTTAGACATATGAATCGATTTTTAGGAATTGATATGAGAATCGATTTAGAATTGGGAAATCGATTTTTTTCAACACAGGCCTAGTAGGCACATGTAAATACAGAATCGTTCACAAATTCACCAGCTTACTTCTTACTCGAGTGTGTGTCATTATGTTATAGGAATAGTGGAGACCCTACAAAGAAAAAGCAGCACATCTGCCACATGGAGGGGTGTGGAAAGGTGTATGGCAAAACATCTCACCTAAGGGCCCACCTGCGCTGGCACACTGGTGAGAGGCCGTTTGTCTGTAACTGGATCTTCTGTGGCAAGAGGTTCACACGGAGTGACGAACTGCAGAGACACCGGAGAACACACACAGGTAAGAAAAAAACACACATAAATGGGTTTCAGGTTGAGTAAGTACTGTATATCACCTTGGTGTCAATAGGAGTAGATGTTTGATAATATTACATCACATTTAATCCATTAGTGTGTTCAAAGGAGGCCTGGAATAAAATTTAAAGAAAGAAACCTGTTGAATTAGAATAGTCCAAAATCTGAAACATAGAATTCAAAAGAAAACGTTTTATTTTATCCTCCAGGAGAGAAGCGCTTTGAGTGTCCTGAATGCTCAAAGCGCTTCATGCGCAGTGACCACCTCTCAAAGCACATCAAGACCCACCAGAACAAGAAGGGTGGAGCCGCTGTGGCAATCATCACCACTGATGACATGGAGGAAGAAGCCCCAGAAGGCCTGCCTGAATCCCCTCAGATCGTCTCCGTAGGAACGCTCACGCGGGACTCTGAACCCGCTACGCCTACCACCTCCAATCACCTGGAGGAAGGAGGAGAGGAGGAGGAAGAGTTTGAAAAGGTGACTGACTTCTGATTCATAGCCGAAGGCTGGGCTTCCTGTTTTTTCGGAGGTCTTTGTGGGGACTAAGGATTGCTACTGGTTTTCTTTTTATTTGTTTTTTTTAATTATTTTTACACAAATATAAAAAAAAATGCTGTTTGCTTAATAAAAGCAGTTCAGAAGATAAAGGATCATTCAAAAAAAAAAAAAATAGGCATCACAGTCTAAAAAAGCTAACATATAAGAAACATTTAGACTGAGTGTATAAAAGATTAGTTTGACATTTATAGAATTAATCTATAACTATTCCATGTGCAGTTGGGGAAAGAAACATACGAAGATGAGCACAAGACAGGGGGACCTGCTGAATTTAAAACCATCCAACACTGAGAGGCATTTTCCTAACAGAATCTAACTCTATGCACAAAGTTGTGTTCCCGTTTCATACCTGTCAGACAGTGCTGAGGGTCAATCATGTGCGCGGCAATTGCAGGTCGGTTGCAGAGCATTGACAAGAGCAGGGGCAGGCTTGGGAGTGTGTGAGTGTGTGTAAATGTGACCTGCATGAATGAGTATGTATTTGTATTCCCACGCTGTCCCCCCAGAGGATCTACCTAAAGTGAGTTTTATTAATGGTTCAGGTTTTGTCCTCAGATCAGATTCAGGTGTTGATTCCTTTGATTAGTCAACAAAGAAAACTGTTCTTGAAGAGGATGAGTAAGGACTAATTCTAAAAGAAATGAAGACTAGAAAAAAAAGCACATATTAAAAGGTTTATGGAGAAAAGAAATGCATTCCTATTGAGGCACAGTGGCCATTAGAGAAAAAAAAAAAGGTTTCTATAGAGAAAAACAATCTAGCTTTCTACAACTTTGTTTGTGTAGTGAAAGCAATACTATAATGACAATCCTAGTGAAACTATGTTTACATTGTCAGGGGAAGTTTTATTTGTTAATAACGATGGCCAATTCGCTCTAAGATTCGGGAATACATTGGGAAAGAAGTTCTGTCATCTGAGTAAACCTGGTTGCAGTTAGCAGCTTCAGCATCTCGGAAGCGGATGTATGAACAGGTTTGTCAGACGGCAGGACCGTCATTGACGGTACTTAACGCTGCCTGTGCTCTGGTGCGCGCCCCTCTCAACCTCAGACTTTATCACATCTACCACATGACGTTACCACAATTGCCTTAACACAAGCTGTTGTAGGAAGGGCACTTCAGAGTGAGGCGGTGGAGAGAGGGGAGACCACAGCACGGGCTGGTAAAGTGAGATGGGGGAGAAAAGCTACGGGTGGGTTGGGCAGTTTCACTTGTGGGTATAATAAGATGTTTTTTCTGGTGGTGTTGCTCTGTGTTAGTTCAGTGCATACATTCTTTTTAAATTAAAAATACCTTTTATTTTATAGAATTTATCAGTTGTTTAAATCCCTACTCCAGGTGTGTTAATACACAGGACCCCGCTGTGTATGGCTAATTTATTATTTATCTTTGATTTGTTAATATTTGCCTTTTGCTGGTCTTGTATTTGTGTGTGTTGTTTCTAAGGTTGTGTACAGCATGTTTCAGTTCTTTGCCGTAGTGCTGCTTCTCTCCTTTTAATCTTTTCGCTTTGGTTCTTTTTCTTTTTTCTACATCTGACCGTTGCTCACATCTTCTTTTTCTCTCTGCGCCATCATGTGTTTTTTGGAGAAAAATACATAAAAGAAGATGAAGCAAAAAAAAAAAAGAAAAAAAAAGTGAAGTTATTATTGTTTAAAAATTTATAACATTGATACCAAACAAATTTAGATGTTTTTTGGTAATCTTTTTGTGGTGACAACCAACTTTTTGTTTTTTCTTTGGTATTTTGTAGTGACATCTCATTTGTAAAATCTTTTTCTAAAGATGTTTGTTCGTCTCCATGACATTTGATAATGGTTTTTTGCCAGGTTAGCCTCAAAGGCTCCAGTTTATCGATATTTTTAAAACTGGTTTGTACAAATGTGTTATGTCAATTAATAAAAAATAAAGAAAGAAAAAAAAAATCAAGCAGAAAATGTGTTTTGCCTGCTTAACACTTGACAATAAAGTGAGTCTTAAATTTCTCTTGATGTTTGTATCTGTGCTAAAATGGAGAGAAGAAACAGCAGATGGAGCTATATAACAGAAAAACTACATACAAACTTCATCTGCTCTCCTTATCACCGAGTATTTTGTTAAGTTTTGCGACAGAAATGATAAATAATCACCACCTTTAGTAAGAATTGTTGTTTTAGTTGCTTTGCAACTGAAGGAATCCTAATCAATACTACAAACAAAGATCAAACCTGCATTTACTGAGTCAGAAGATGGCCTGTTCAAGCTCTAAACCTCACATCAATGCTTTGACACACGATGAGCAAAAATGCTATCAAAATCTTCAGAAAACCTGGTTCAAAGTAGAGGAAAAAAAGGGGGGAAAAAAAGAATCCAAGTGAGAACTAATCAAGTGGGAATGCACAAAAAGCATCAGTGATAACTGGCTTTTACACATGACGTCCACATAAAAAAAAAAAAAAAAATGCATGACACCGAGTACCCCAGACCATCTGTTGCTATGGTAACTGCTGATAAACACTTCATCACGGGCTAATGGGCAGCACCTGCCTGCAATTAAATTTAAATCTGTAACTTAGATCTAGTACAAGCAGCAAGGGGGGGTGTCTTAATATCCCCGACTCACTTATTAGTCCATTAACTTTGAATACATTGACATGAGAAATTGCCCAACTGAAGTGATGCTCCCATCAGAAGTTTAGGAAAGTTCCGCTTTTTAACGCGTCAAGTGTCAATCAAATTATGGCAACGAAGCTGACCTTAGCGAATGAAAATAAGTTAAATGTTGTTGTTTAAGGCTGCACTGCTCAGTATTAAAAGGTCAAGTAAAATCAAATGGATTTTATTGGGGTCTTTTTTGAATACAAAAATAGATAAAAAAAAAAAATGAGGGGATACTAAGTTTTGCATGACTGTAAGCATGTGGGTCTTTACGATAAAGACACAAGAAGTGAGGGATGAGGGTGGCTGCAGGTCACCTTCATCCCTGCAAAAGCATTTATCACTATATCCAACATCCCCTATGACATGATGAACCAAATACCTCTGAACCATCACCATCAGGTAGATCTATCATACACATCTCCTTTATAATAATAAAATTGTATTTATAATGCACTTTACATTACTGTGAATCTCAAAGTGCTACAGTTTGATAATTAAAAAAGGTAGCAGAAATAAAATCAAGATAAGAGATAAAAGGATAAAAAGTCAAGACAGGTAAAAAAGAGAATAAAACAATTAAAAACAGCAACTACGAAAAAAAAAACAGCAGCATTGTTTAGTGATAAAATGCTTTGCTAAAAAGAAAGTTTTTTAGTCTTCTTAAAATTGTACGTAGTTTGTGGTGCCCCTAGGTTGTCAGGGAGGCCATTCAGAGTCTGGTCCTGGGAACATGGAGGCGGTTAGTTTGGGAAGAGCGGAGGGAGCGTGTAGTGGGAGGAGTCGTTCTCTGAGAGGGCGGGGGGGCAGGAAGCCGGTGGAGTGAGTGAAGAATGGGGGTGATATGGTCGTGTTTCCACACTCTCATCAGGATCCTAGCTGCAGAGTTCTGGATGTACTGGAGCCTCTTGCTGGGGATCCCGATGGGAAGTGCGTTACAGTAGTCCAGTCTGGAGGAGACAAGGACGTGGACCAGCTTTTCAGCATCTGGGAGGGTGAGGGTGGGATGGAGTTTGACGATGTTGCGAAGGCGGTAGAAGGAGATCTTGCAGAGGTGATTAATGTGGGAATCAAAGGAGAGTTGGGGGTCCATTTTGACACCAAGGTTGGTGATAGATGAAGAGAGGGGAATGTTGTGGCAAGAGAAGGTGATGCTGGTTGTGGATGATGGCTGGGCCTGGTGAGGGGTGCCAACCATGATTGGCTCTGTTTTGGAGCTGTTCAGTTGAAGGAAATTTTGCTCCATCCACGCATTTATCTCCTCCAGACAGACGGTGAGTTGTGAGGAGGATGACACTGGTGACAGGGCTGCAGCTGTAGCTTTGACATAAAGTTGTGTGTCATCAGCATAGCAGTGGAATGAAATTCCATGACGGCTGCTGACTTGGCCAAGGGGAAGAAGGTAGAGGGTGAAGAGGGTGGGGCCAAGCACAGACCCCTGGGGGACCCCACAGGTGGCAGTATGGGGTTTGGATTGGGAGTTACCAAGGGAGATGCGTTCTTTTCAATTTGTAAGGTATGACTTGAACCAGTTGAGGGCTGTGTCGGAGAGACCACTGGTGTGATGAAGCCGGTTTAGGAGTATGTCATGGTCAACTGTGTCAAATGCTGCAGATAGGTCCAGGAGAATGAGAAGAGGGGGAGCCAGCATCAGCTGTGAACAGAAGGTCGTTTGTGACTCTCACCAAGGCTGTTTCCGTGCTGTGAGCAGAGCGGAAACCAGATTGGAATTTTTTTTGTTTGAGGTGTTCCTGAAGATGCCCAGCAACAGCTTTCTCCATTACTTTGGAAATTAATGGGAGATTTGAGATGGGCCTGTAGTTGGTGGAAAGATGCTTCAGATCTGCTGTCAAGATTTCTGTGTCGATTTACATGTCTGAAGCAGATTTGCCGTCTAGGCTTAGTGAGGCAAGGTGAGGATGGTAGCTCCATGAAAATGGCATTATGATCAGACTTACCTAGGTTGTTTACCTGCAGATTGGTAAGAGGGGCAGAGTTTGTTATGACCAAGTCAAGAGTGTGCCCCTATTTTAATAGAATAAACTGAAACACAACCTTATGATCAACAAACAATCTGACCTTCGCAAAAGCTATCAGGAAAAGAAAAAAACAATTGCTTATGCCATTTATTCAAATTGACAGTGAATAACGAAGGATCAACATTTTTCCATTTAAGACAAGTAGTTTGTATAAAAGACTCAATTATATAACTATAGCAGAAATTAAACAAACTGTACAGCTCAAAACTGAGCACTGTTTTAAAAAACAACATAAATGTATCTAACTCTTATACAGCATCGAATCAGTAAATACAAAACATTAACAGAATATGTGCATTACGTGTAGGGACTTTAAAAGAAAACAAAAGTCCAATAAAAGGTCGCTCTATCTTAAATCCTAAAGATGTGTATTAGAACGATTGCAGTATCACGCTGAATGTGCAGCACCAGAACCCCTGCAGGTATCGGACGTTGAGCTCTGGACTTCAGTCTAGCTCCTTCTGGATACTGCAAAAAAACAAACACACAAAAAGAACCAAGACATCAGTTGTAGTTGTTTACACAATTTTCATTTGGTCTTCAATTAATGGTTTGAGGCTGTTTAGTTTTATTTTATTTATAAGTCAACAAATAATCCTTTGTGAATACACAGTGCAATTCCTCTGGGTTTCAGATAACATCTTATGATAAATCTATTTTGTGCAACATACTGCCCTAGAACTTATAACATCAGGGGAAGGATCTCAAAAGTTATCTCACCATTTACAGAGAGGATTCACTTTATATCCGTCAGATAATCATCGAAATGTCTTCTTACAGCAAAATATGCTCTTCAAGTTGTAAACATTATACACATGTGGACAAAAAGGCAGAAAAACCCACAAGAAACAACTAATGGGCCTGGCCTTAATAAATTAGTTGGTACCCCTACAAAAAGATTGTAAATAGTTTGACCATAGTGACGTGTTAAACTCATGTGTGTCCTGTAATTAGCTGAGAAAGCAAAGAAGAGGAGATCAGAAAGACAATAACAGCCAGCGTGTTAAAGATACAAGCTATAAAGACCATCTCCAAGCAGCAAAATATTAAGATCCGCGTCATCTTTGTCCGTTTTTTTTGTACTTGTCAGTTTCATTAATAGTTTTTATTTTCAAATTAGTCAATGTTCAGTAAATTATACTTTTGCCAGTTTCAAATTACTGCAGTGACCCCTGAGGGTTTTTCTTTCATTATTAGAATTGTACCAACGAAGTCGCCCACATGTGTATAAGTAAATGCTTCATACACGCAGCATTAACAGTCACTTCCCAAAGCACCCTTAGCTGAACTTCAGGGTGCACTCACACCAGCCCCGTTTAGTCCGCTATTAACAGACCAGAGTTCGTTTGTTCGGAAAGTCTGGTTTGTTTTGGGAAGTGTGAATGTGCAATCGAACTCTGATTTGGGTCAAAGCAGGGGACTTTGGTATGTCTAAAAACATAGTCTCGGTCCGCTTCAACCGGACCAAAAACAGGAAGTAGACTACACTCTGGGGCATTGTAGATAAATACAACCTAACGAATCGTGATTGTGGTGCGTTTTCCGGTTGAAATGTTTCATGGTCTGATGTGGAGCGATGACAAGGTAAAAGCTCTGATAGAAGTCGAGTCAGACAAACATATATATCACAATTCCTGTTAAACACTCACAAAAGCAGTGAAGTCTGCAAACTAGCCCCCCCCCCCCAGACGAGGAGGGGATTCAAAGGGTGATGTGAAAATGATCTCAGTAGAAACTCCAATTAACATTTTACCAGCTGTGGACACAACCTACTCAAACTCATAAAATGTTCTCATGGTGGCAGTTTAATATAAGGGGAGAGTCTATACTCAGGAAATCTGACGGGGACGTACCTCTCCAAATAGTGGTGGACGTTGTTGTGGCCATTATAGCGGGCTAAACCCACCAGGATACCGGTGGCACAGCGGCCCTCCTTCTTGCGACACAGACTGCAGTTACACATGTCCCGGCAGATTGGACATGACCACATCTTAAAGAAAAAAGAAAAATAAATAAGTTATTTTCCTACCTGCGAACACATTTAATCTTCACTTAGTCACAATAACACATTAACAAGTCACAAACTTTTATTTGAGTAATACAATAACTTGGTCCTTTTGTGCCTCATTGTCTTTTTTTATTTGGCGTTTAGTTTATGTTCTTAATTTTGACAGACGACTCCAGCTAAATGTGTTGTTTGTCATGCCTGATCCTCTTTTTACAGCATGAATCAAAGTGGCTAATAGACGTGTTCATGGTGATTTTAAACTCTGTTACTTGTATTTTCTAGTAATGAAGATAAAGTTTCTGCAGGTGGAGCTCTTTGACAGAAAAACCCCCAACTATGCAGATTCCCACTGGTCCAATGAACAGATTCAGATGTAAAGCAACTTTCCATTTCTCAGAGAGTGAAAAACAAAAAACCCTTCACCACTTACTGGTCAAATAAATATTCTGCACTAACAAAAGAAGGAAAAGAGATATTGTGCAGCAAAATTAAGTTGAACATGTGTTGATTATTTGTCTTTCTTAAAACTGCTTGTATTTAGTCATTCTCAGTAAATAATTTTGTTCGACATTAAGCATTTCTACGGCCGGGATCAACATTTTGATTGATTGATGTCAATGAAGGTGCATAGAAAGACAGCACAGGAGCCGTGTGCTTTAATCAAACAGAAATAGATTATTTAATCCAGCATAAACAAATGTTTAATATTAAATTAGTGCCGGTCTGGGCGTTTCTTCCCCCTCTTGGCTGCTTTCTCACCTGGCAGATATCATTGGATTCAAATTCAGGATATGGTACTAAGTGGTGGTGTGAAATAGGGGTGGGACGATACGGGTAACTCAGGATTCAATACTGTGGCGATATGTGGCCCACGATAACGATAATATCACGATACTCGATATATTGTAAGAAATTTCATCAACGATATATGTGACTGAAAAAGAAAAAATACCCATAAAAAAGGAAAACGTCTGTAGTTATGCATTTATTCAATGCCAAAACTTCATACAATGTACAAAGAAAGTGAATTTGTATAGAGCCTCACTGCCTCCTAGGCTTTTAAATGTAAACACTGTACAGCTGGACAAATTGGGACAAAGTGCATGAACAATAGTGCGGTGACAACCGCATAAATCCATTAGGTGTGTTGTAATAAAATATCGATATTTTCCATCCATTTATCAATTATTCATTGCGACAGAGAGCGCAACAATATATTGCAGTATCGATTTTTCCCCCACCAATAGTGTGAAAGCAACACAGTACTCAGAATTGCAGCTATGATTGATAGATGGATGGCATGAACTTCATGGTATCAAAACTTTGTCACAATTACGTTTTTCGGCAGCTCCTTTTTACTCTTACTGCGAAATAAATGAGCAACAGCTCCATGTAAATACTCACTGGGTCGAGCAGCACAGTGCGCACGTCTTCTCCGTAGCGATTCTTCAGACACGGGCCACAGAACTGACCTTTGACTCCCACACAAACACCACTGCGACACACCGTTTTGGTGTCCAGAGTCTTCTGTCTGCACTGGTGGCATGAGCTGCCCTGGAAGAGGGACGAAAAGCAAACACTGCGGTGAAGCAACACACCAGCTCACACGACTTGCTGACATCTTGGTACCGAGTGCACTTAATGGAGAAACACCTGAACCAACTCACGTTTTCTTTGTCCCAGATTTTGTCTTTGCTGCGGTAGGCTATATTTTCCAGGTCCTCTTCTGTGATCTCGTCCACAGACCTCACCACATATTGACTCCTCCTGTAGGTGTAGCTCTTCCTCTTTTTCTTCTCACCAGCATGATTCTCATCCACCTGCCCGGTTTAAACCGATGTAATTAAGAAACAAACAAAACGAAAAGAAAAATCTATTAAAACACTACTGGTTATACAAATGTACTTAAGACTACAGTTTTTGCTGGAGACAATGATCCAAGATCACTGGATAAGATACAAGTTACGTGATTGCTTCTCTGAGGATCTCTCAAAATTAAACAATATTTGATTAAAAAAAAATTGAAATCCTGAAACTTTCTTGTAAACTCTGACAAAGACAAATTCAGTGATAAAATAAAGACATTAACCAACTACACCTCCTTATTTATCATATAAAAATCAAAATCTAAAAGTGTATACATCCAACACAAGTCTCTGCTATCAGTTAATTTCCCCTTTCCCCGAGTTGTGCATGCACACATGTCTATGCAAAGTTCTGCACACGTCACACCTCCACCAGCCTCCGGACGTCCACAGATCTGGCCCTGGTGTGTTTCACGGGCTCGCTCTCCTCCACAGCAAATTTCTCAGGAGGACGGGCCTTACGGGACGGGTTTCTTCTTTCTGACCCAGTGTCTGCTTCAAACTTCCGTTTCTGAGGCGTTTTCCTCTGTTTTTTCTGCAGAAGCAAAGCCAAGACCGTGTTTGGACATAAGAACATTAAAAACCAAAAATGGAAATTTTCTCTGCAGCATCAAATCATCTAGGTGTTTGTTGCATATTCTAGACTGTGCAAGTGTTTGCACACTACATACTTTGAACTATATTTTGTCAAAATCAGTGTGCAGAAAGAAAAAAATACACACTGTTATTATCGTAAGACAGTTTGTTATATTTTTATGTATTAAATTAAATCCTGCCATGACTGTATGGGAGCTCCTTCAATGCAAGATACATCAGCATGCCGAACTTCACTGGTGGAAAATATAACATTAAAGAAGTTTATGTTAAATGGTTGTGAGTGAAGTTTAGATGCACCTGAGGAGTGGTAGGTGGACTCGGGTCGGCCATGGTGCTCAGATCCGCAAACAGTTTAGCCAGCTGAAAACCCCCAGAGAAGGACAAAGTCAATATTATCTGACCGAAGAGAATAAATACAAATATGGTATAAAAAAACAACGAACAAAAGTGTTAAGTTTATTACCATGGCTTTGTTTTCCTGGATGTTCTTGTCTCGTTTTCTCAGGGTGTGGGACAAAACCTCCTCTTTCTCCTCCTTTTCCTCCTCCTCCTCCTCTTTCTCATCTTCATCCTGGTTCTGTGTCAAACACCTTCCTCTGGTTCTCCGTGCACGATTGCCACTGGCTAACTTTTTGTCATTTTTCTCACGCGCCCCTTGCTTGGGGGAAGAATTTCTTTTGACTGGAAATCTGAAGAGTAAATTCAGATTTTAAAAATCTTAAAAACATGTGCACCTTTAGCTGCAGGTTTTCTTTTTTTAATGACTTAACTCCTTCTCGTCCAACTGTTTTCACACACAAGTAACACATACACACCTAAGAGCAACTAAGAGACTCCTCCTCTTGGGTGAAGGGGCCTCCTCAGTATCAGAGTAGAAGCCCGTGTCCACGTCGCTCCCCTGCTCCGACGCCGCTGTCTGGGACAAAAAACAGCAAGAAAAAGAATGTAAGCTGCTGCTCTGCTTTAACTGCTGGCTGCAGTTTCATGAACAGTATTAATCCTTTCATACCTTGGTTTTCAGCTGCTTGTTAAAACATCCTTGGTCCTCCTCTTGTTCTCCTTCATCGCTGAAGCCCTCAAACTCTTCCTCAGAGTCTGACTGGCTGAACAGTTGAGCCAGCACAGCGGTAATAAACTTGGATTTAAAACATGGAGCCTGTTGGCAGACATGTCAAACATCATAATACACAATTTTTGCATGGAGGAATACAATTATTTGCAATCCCATTTTAATAGAATTACACGTCTGAACTGAACTAATGAATCTTTAGGTTATTTCTTGATGCAACAGTATGAATATAATGTTTTACAAGACTGTGAAGCTGTACTTTATGGGACATTTCCTGGCCAGACTCTTCCAGGCCCACCATAAAAAAAACAATAATGATAACAATAAGAACAAGAGTTAAGACAAAGTCTGATTTTTCTGACATTGCCAGTAGAAGGAGCCCCACTCCATCAGTCAGCATCCTTCACCACTGAGGGGGAAACTGTCAGAACAGTGAATTTATGTGTCAGCTTTGACACAAGGCCGCTTTCCAAGACCTGCAGACGAGAGACTGGCTGTCACTGAGGTAAGCTTATCTTTTTGAGTTTGCTCTGGCAGTGACAGGCTTAGCGAGGACAGCCTTATCAGCACAGGAACGCCTGTTCCCAGGAGCGGCAGGACATTTACAACCAATGACGAGGTGAAGTAGAAAAGGAAAAGACACTCAACCCACGCTTTGCTTCCTCATTACTGGGGTCCCACAGACTCCAGAGCTGCGCATTTCAATGAGTGATATACTGCCTGGCTGATTAAAAAATATATACATTTTAGCTTTGAGAGAGACATTCACCATCTTTACAATATTCTTTTTCCAACATTATAACATTTATTTCTGCAAAGAAGTGCACAAATACTAATGATGGAACAAGCACATCCTAATGGAGTTAAGGTCTGGACTCAACTCAATTCAAACTCAAAAGTACTTTATTTTTCCGTTAGAAACTTTGTTGCAGGAGGACAAAAGTGCAAGTGCAAAAATCACAGTCCACGCATCCTTACATGCAGTTCAATAATAAAAACAAATTCCTACATAGCACAAGTACTCGTAGCAAGGGTTAAAAACAATCACATAGGCTACAGGATAAAAAAAGTTCCTGACCTATGATTTTATTGCTGAGTTTGACTATTTTATTTAGACTGTTCCGGTGGGCGATGCTGAGTGAACCAAACCAGGCTGTTATGTTGAATGTGAGGATGGATTCAATGAAACATTTATAGAAAGCAGAAAGTATTGTCTGATGAACTTGGAGTTTACGAAGTTTACGGAGAAAAAAGAGGCGTTGCTAACATTTGGAAACAAGATGTTCACTGTGAAGTTGAAATGTGAGTTTGTAGTCCATTATTGTGCCGAGGTATTTGTATGATTCCACCCTTTCTATTGTTCCAGTGCAGGGCCGGTTCTAGAAAATGATGACTAGGGCTGCATCTCAGATCAGAGGGGGTGAACATGCCTGGCACGTTATTCAACACTAAATTATGCATTTTCCCATAATTTCAAGCGGAATGATAATAGCAAAACAAGAATATTTAAAGTGTCTTCAAATGCTTTATTGCAGCAATATCGCTGCAGAACAAAGAAAATGCTACATTTAGTCTGGGCTACCTCCCCCATCAGACAATCTAGCAACAGAAAATAAAACATAGCAACAAAAATAAATATAACCATAAATATACAGGACTGTCTCAGAAAATTTGAATATTGTGATAAAGTCCTTTATTTTCTGTAATGCAAAAATGTCATACATTCTGGATTCATTACAAATCAACTGAAATATTGCAAGCCTTTTATTATTTTAATATTGCTGAATATTGCTTTACAGTTTAAGAAAACTCAAATATCCTATCTCAAAAAATTAGAATATTCTGGGAATCTTAATCTTAAACTGTAAGCCATAATCAACAATATTAAAATAATAAAAGGCTTGAAATATTTCAGTATAAATAAAAAAATAAAGGACTTTATCACAATATTTATAATTTTCTGAGACAGTCCTGTAAACTTGCTTGCGTGGTTGTGCTTGAACCACTTGCAAATATCCACTTTATGTTAACGGAGCAGCAGAGAGCAGCGTCTTGCTGGTGCAGGAAACTGCTGGAAGCAGATCAGTGACGGACACTGGCTGGTTTATGGTTCCGCGTTGCACCAACGCAGAGCTTACGGCGTAGGATACGCGGGGACGCGAACGTACGGTGCGCGTCGCTGCGTACCCTACGCCGTACGCTACGCCGTCGATTTAACGCGGAACCATAAATCTGTCTTGACACGCGCGCATTTGTCAGTTTTCTTTTCGTCTTTTCAACTGAGCATGCAAACACATAAACTGAGGGTGCAATGCATGCTTATGCACCCTCGTAGACCCGGGCCTGTTCCAGTGTTGACAGAGAGTGTGGGAGTGAGGTGTCCTTGGCGGAAGTCAATGACCATTTCTTTGGTCTTTGAGGTGTTTAAGTCCAGACAATTGTCTCTACACCACAGGGCAAACAAGTCTAGTTCTTTTTGCAACAGTCCATCTGTATTGGTGGTGTCCATGATGACGGTGTCGTCAGAGTATTTAATGTATGTTATTCCCGGGGTTGAGCTCCTGCAGTTGTCTGTGTACAGTGTGAAAAGTAGTGGAGAGGGACTCTGGTTATCTTTTGATGCTGCACGTGTACTGGACCTCTCTTTCAGACTTTGAATCTGTTGTCATCTTGGACTGCATCCTTAGGCTGCAGACTGGCTTCTTTGGTAGTTATGATCACCCAAACATAAAATAAAGTTTTGTTGGTACACATTCTGTTTTAACTGAAAAGTGTTTCCAGTCACGTTTCTGTGGTCTCTATAATCCATGTTCCAGACCAGATATCAGCACCACTCAATGTGACCTAACTTACTTATCATTTTTGAAAAGATCCATGTCTGTAGATGATATTTTGGTATGATAACCTTCCTGAGTGGCAGCTGTATCATAGTTATCAGCTCATGAAGTTACCACCCCCTTCAGGTTAATTGATGATTCTAAATTGGGTATATTATACATTTCCTGAATCCTTATGGTCCTGTGAGTATTCACGTTTATGTATTTTTTTTTTGTTTTGTATTTTGTGTCTCTAATGTCGTTTATAAACCTAAGCTGGTTCCTTATGTCATTGTGGTGTCCTTTATGTCGTGTATTTGCATGATAAAGATCAGTTTGTGACATTAGTGGCTGTTATAGTTTCATAGGAGCCTAATGATACTTTTCTAGTTTAAGGCTCACAATGACCTGTAACTATGATATAGTATGGGGTATATTATACATTTCCTGAATCCTTATGGTCCTGTGAGTATTCCAGTTTTTGTATTTTGTGTCTCTGTTGTTCCTAGATGACACAGGGATAAAAGATCTTATATCATTTAGGCGTACATTTTGTAAAAATGTGTTGTTTATAGTTTAAAGAGCTGCAGTGAACTCTATGTTGGTCAGAAAGATTCACATCTTAGCTTGAATGAATGCTTAAAAGGTCCCCTTTAAAATGATACCGAAGACAATATTGTGACACATTGACAGATATCCTGTACATGAGTCTAAACCAGGATTTTTCTTAAGGGGTGGGTAACTTCATGAGCTGATAACTATGATCCAGCTTCCACTCAGGAAGGTTATCATACCAAAATATCATCTATAGACAAGGATCTTTTCAAAAATCATAAGTAAGTTTGGTCACCTTGAGTGGTGCTGACCAGTGAAATCTTGGGCTCTGACCCATGGACTACTAATAAAAGTTGTCTTCTTGACATCTATTGGATCTAGGAGTGTTTGTTTCTGTAATGATCAATAATCTCTCTCTCTCTCTCTCTCTCTCTCTCTCTCTCTCTCTCTCTCTCTCTCTCTCTCTCTCTCTCTCTCTCTCTCTCTCTCTCTCTCTCTCTCTCTCTCTCTCTCTCTCTCTCTCTCTCTCTCTCTCTCTCTCTCTCTCTCTCTCTCTCTCTCTCTCTCTCTCTCTCTCTCTCTCTCTCTCTCTCTCTCTCTCTCTCTCTCTCTCTCTCTCTCTCTCTCTCTCTCTCTCTCTCTCTCTCTCTCTCTCTCTCGTTGTTTGTGCAGGGGCGTCAATTGGGTATGGCAAGGTTTTTTTAAATACATTCATGGAATTACTCTGTCTCTTTGTATGGATTATTCTATTACTTAATACATATAGAATAACTACAAATGCAAATCAGAACAACATGATCGATTTCACTAGTTATTTTACACTGCAAAAACTCAAAATCTTAAGAATATTTGTCTTATTTCTAGTTAAAATGTCTAATTTTTAGTCAAAAAAAAAAATCTCATCACATTTAAGACAAGACTCAAAAACAACCATTTTCACCTGTTTCAAGTAGATTTTCACTTAAATAAGTAGCAAAATCTGCCAGTGGAACAAGATTTTTTTGCTTGTAATGAGAAGATAAATCTTGTTCCACTGGCAGATTTTTCTACTTATTTCAAGTGAAAATTTACTTGAAACAGGTGAAAATTGTCCAATAACAAGTTATTTTTCTGGTAATGACTCTTGTTTTAAATTTAATGAGATTTTTTTGACCTAAAATTAGACATTTTAACTAGAAATAAGACAAATATTCCTGGTAAGATTTTGAGTTTTTGCAGTGAGCGAGACTGCATTTGAAAAAGTTCCAGTTTTCTTGACCACACAGATCAGCTCCATAGCAGACTTCTGTGATGAGTATTTGCTGGACGTGTAGATTGATACTGTAGTTAATTTCTGAGACTCGTAACCTTGCCATACCTTAGCTTCCACTGAATTGACGCCACTGTGTTTGTGGACAACAAACACCCACATCAAAACATAAATATCAAATAAAACTCAACAACTCACTTTCTGTCTCGCTGGGCCCGCAGGGATTTTATCAGTGCTGATACATTATTAGTGTCTAAACATGACTTTGTGTAAAGTCTTCTTGTTTAGGTAAGATTAAACATTTCTCATCAGTTATTTAAGATAGTGTGTTTAAAAAAAGCCCAACTTACCTATACCTGACAGAAAAATGACATATTCAAGCTAAACTTGAGCTGTTTCATTTAAAATCACCAGTTTTCTATCCAGGCATAAATCAAAGTTGTATTTGAATAGTGACAAAGATGAAGTTTGTGTTTCTGTTGTTTCAGGTCGACCAGGCCGGTCACGTTCATTCATACATGTGCGTCAAAAGACGACAACAAAAGACAAAGGCGAGAAGACAAAGACACTTTTCTCTCATTGCTCAAGTACTCACCTTCGACGTGAGGGTCATTTTTATCCGCTTTGGAACTAGTTTGGCGACTACAAAAAGATTTACATAAGATGAATAACGAAGAGGTGGATTTAAAAGTCTGCCACTACAGAGCTTTGATGAATGTGACGAAGGGGGGGTGGTTGTTCAAGGGACTGGACTTACTTCTTTTACCCAAATCATATGGCCATAATTTTAACACCACACGCACTACTTTCAAAATATAATCGTGTTTATTCCTGTTATTTAAATAAAATCACCCTCCTAATATGTAGAACAAAGCATCTCTTTAGATTCCCCCCCTCCACACACAATGGTACGTCCCGTGTTTTCGCGCGAAAACGGACAGTGGGCGGGGCCAGCCGATCGTTCAGCTCTTGTCATTTGTTTTTTCCCCGCCAGGGGGCGACACACACTCAGCGGCGGAAAATCAGGACACAATGAACTATTGAAATACATTAAAAAAGAGCACACAAACTTAAGGCCTTGATGGCCTTTGCATTGGTGGAGAGTCTAATGGTTCTAATATATTGTTTGACCTCATTTTCAAATATACAAAAAAGAGGCTTTTGATTAATATAAAGGGGTTGTGAATAAACCATTTGGCCAATAATATAATGAGATTAATTATATAAAAAATATTTTTTTTTAACAGATGGATAGTCAATGAAGCCAAACAATACAAAGCAAAGGGAGAAATGTGGTTCAACAAAAACACAAATCAAATTACAGATATTGTTCCATAATTTTGTGGTGAAAGAGCAACTCCAAAATGAACGAAAAACATCTTCAGGGGATCCTTCACAGAAATAACACACAGTGTCTATGTCTTTTTTTTTTTATGATTAAACTTTTTTTATTGATTTTACATCACTCGATCAAGCATTTCACATGTCCATAATACGGCAGTTTACAGCAATACAAAACCAAGCTGTGAACACGAGAAAAGAAAAGACAAAGAGAAACAAAAAACAAAAAAACAACAGAAAACAAAGAAAATGCACATTCCTCTTGACACCATATGCGTGTCTATGTCTTTTTTGAAACGTTGAAGAAAAACTTTACATGGGTAGACTGTGAATTATTTTAAAAGATACTTCTTTCCTTTTATTAGTAATTAAGTATTTCGCAGGTAAAGACCAAATCTTTTGCCACTAAAGATTGTTAACAAAGTCATTCCAATAAGAAACCACATATGGAATTAATACAACATCCTTCTGAAACAATGCATGTAAATGACGATTATTATTGCGTCTTGAGGAGAGCTCTTGTCCTTTGTATTGTTTGCCTGCAAGTTCCTGCAAGTTTATTTACAGAAAGTCAAACAGGGGATTAATGCTATGCTATAAAGATGACAACATGAGTGGTTTACAACTGTAATTACGCTTGGATTTAATATGCATGAATTCTCTACATACAGTTTTAGAGTACAGCACTGTTCTTTTTTTTACAGCACTATTCTTCTAAGTATATATATATATATATATATATATATATATATATATATATATATATATATATATATATATATATATGTATATATATATATACAGACACAAAGTAATCAATCACTGTGCAATAATAATAATAACCACAATCATATCCTGTAACAATGCACCTTTAAATAACCATGTCTACCTAATACTGCTGCACCTTTCACCTTTTTTAAAATTGTATATATGTTAATAATTGTCTATTTACAGTTTGCTACTATTTAAATCTGGGTATAGTGAGCGAAATAACCAGAGTCAATTTCCCTGTCTGGCATGTTCAAACTTGGTCAAAAGTCAAACAGGGGGGTTATGCTATGCATGGAGATGACAACATTAGTGGTTTACAACTGTAATTATGCATAGATTTAATATGCATGAATTCTATACATATATATATATATATATATATATATATATATATATATATATATATATATATATATATATATATATATATATATATATATATATATATATATATATATATATATATATATATATATATATATATATATATGTATGTATAATGCATGATGTATATAGATATTAGTATGCGTGCTCGGCTGTGGTGTGACACAAACTGAATCGTTTTATACAGTCACCTTTCCGTAATTCCACCTTATTCTTTTACAATATTCTTTAAAGGAGCCGTCTGTAAGAAATGGACAAAACTGGTACTGCAGTCACTTTCAAAATATTGTTGAGCGGCGTGTCCCCTCCCCCTCCTCCCCCCGACCAGAGGTTGCCAGGTAGGCTGCAGAATGCAGCAGCAACGTAGGCTGCCATGGCTGCCATAATTAGAGCCGAGCTGGCAACCCGGATGCCGAAACAATACTGACTTGGTGATTGGGAGATAGGTGGAGGGTGGAGCTTCAGAAACAATACTGACTTGGTGATTGGGAGATAGGTGGAGGGTGGAGCTTCAGAAACAATACTGACTTGGTGATTGGGAGATAGGTGGAGGGTGGAGCTTCAGAAACAATACTGACTTGGTGATTGGGAGATAGGTGGAAGGTGGAGCTTCAGGCCAAAACAAAAAATGACAACATAAACATCAGTTGAGGGCTGCAACTCCTCTTTTTAAACTGGAATATCCTGGCTTGAGTGCTGTTGTCAGTGACATAAGTATTTGAAATGAACATGATTTTTAAATGTCTGTTGACATATCGGGGTCATTTTATGATTCGTTTTATTATTGCTCTTACATACAGCTCCTTTAAGTCTGAAGACCGATTATCAATAGACTTAAGTACATAAACATTATAAATGACTGTCACATGTGGATCAGCACATATTTTCAATCACAAGTAATTGATCAACACACCTGATTCTGATGAAAAGGATCACAATAACGTTTTGTTTCATGGATAAACTGGACGAGATTTACAAACAGATGAGTATGTGTATGAACATATGTAGTCATTCCACTTCTTATTTGGTCCAAAGTTGATTTGTCCGCAGTTTTCACCACCTGGTCCATTGTCTGGCTGACCATTTTCCCAATCTGTAAAGCTGACCTTTGACCCATCAGACCAAAACCACAGTCCTTCCTTTTGAATGTCAGTGAGTCCGATCCAGGTCCATCTCTCAGCATGATCAAAGTTTCCGATCAACATTTTGACAAAATTATTTTCCTCCAGACTGTGGATGGACACAAGGTTGGCTCCCTGTTCCAAACAGTGAAACTCTGCATCAGCCCAGGTCATTGGTGTGGCGACGTACTTGTAGCAGCGGCCGTTGAAGCTGAACCAGAACATGGGACAGCCGCCTCGCAGCAGCTCCACCTCCTGCTCCTTCGATGGAGACACAGCACCCGGAAACAGGCACAACAAGAAGAACAACAACATTTTCATACCTTGTTTATAACAGGTGTTAAGCATTCAGAAGTGTCGAGGGTCTGAAGTTTATCTACTCTGGTGAATGTTTCCAAGAGTTCTCTGAGGCTTACTTTTATATCCTTTGTAAGGGTGTGACCTCTCAACATGAGATATCATTGCTCAAATCCACTTGGATCTGCCGCCAAATGATAAAGAAAAAGACTGTTTAAAAAAAACTGTGATTTCATTATTTTGAAGAAGGGGAAACATAAGACATACTATTCACATAACAAATTTAAACTTGAGCCATGTGTCTCACTAAAGTTTTTAATTGTACATAGTTTAAAACGTTCAAAAAGTCAACCAGGATTAGAAAATCAATAACAATTGATAGAAAGAATATCTTCTTATAATTAATTCAAAGGTGAATTGCATTTGCCAGGCATATAACCATGTTGCTAACTGGTAACTTCAGTATAAATGATATATATAAATACAATATAAAAATAAATTTAAATAAATTCCAAATGGAACATAAAAACTGTCCTTTAATATTCTCCAAAACCTTCCAGAGTTCTTTTTATTTAAATTACAGTATTTTATTGACCTCCTTTTAAAGCGATTTTGGTCTTTTTATTACAAAATGACGTATTACAAAACAACTTATTTAACTATAGTAATAATAGTTATTATTATTATTATTATTATTATTATTATTATTATTATTATTATTATTATTATTATTATTATTATTATTATTATTGCACATTATTATTATTCCTTTATGGCCTCTTTTCATGTTTTGTTTGATTCATCTTCTGTGCTTGTCTAGTTTAGTCTCAGTTTCTCTCATGCTAAACTTTTAACTGTTCTTCAGTTACATATTTGTCAGGGCATCATTTTTCCTTTAGACTTCTGGTAGTTTTGTTTGTCTGTCCTGCTTTGTGCAGTGTTTTTGGTTTATATTTAAAGAATTCTAGTTTGCTAAGGACATTTTATTTATAGGTGCTTTTCATGACGCTTAAAGAGCATATTGCAGGTTGGAGACCCCTGTGAATCAATGTGTAGGAAAATAATGTAGGAACTGAATTTTCATTGAAATACGCATAAATATATTCTACAGTGACCTCCGGAGTTGTTTTTGTGAGAGTATTTACTTCCGCATTTGAAAAAGCTGAACCGGAAGTGACGTAGCGGGAGGGAGTGCGGTGAATTTCAACAATAGGAAAAATAATGGATCTTAATGTTAGTTGTGACACTGAAGAGGTTGTGAATGTGTATTCACACCAATATGACGGGCCACAGCCTTATAATTACGAAACCCGTTAGGGCCCCCACGTTCTTTTGATTGACAGCTGAAACTCGCTTTTTAAAAGGCTGATTTATGGGTCCGCGTTACACCAACGCAGACCCTACGGCGTAGGTTACGCACCGAATGCTGCGTGCGCCGCACCGAACGCTGCGTGCGCCGTGTAACCCACGCCGTAGGCTACGCCGTGGGATTTTACGCGGAACCATAAATCAGCCTTTATTCACTGCAGCACCTGCCCGTGCGCTCCTGAAAGAAACTCCGAAAGTAACTCCTTAAAGATGGGTGAATACTTGTAATCTGTCTACGTTTGTACTTTCTAAACAGAAAACAAGCTTATTATCTTCTCTTTTTTCTGATTAAATGCATCCGAAATAGCCGGGTATTTTTAAAACCGAATATTTCCCCCCCTTCGTTTATAAAATAATTTGTATCCACATTACATCTTTGTTAAAAAAAAAAACCTTCCACACATAACCGAAGATATGCGTTTTCGACCACATTCATAAGCATTCCAAACCTGTAGATCATCTGTTCTTCCCCACGTGTCCCACCACGGAGCTGCCGGGTTAAATCGACGCAGCCCTACGGTAGCCCGTAGGGCTGCGCGTCGCCGCGTACCCTACGGCGTAGGCTCTGCGTCGGTGTAACGCAGTAAACAGTGGTCAAGAGCAGAGACCATTTATTTACAGTAATAAACAGCTTGGAGAACAGATGGTGGATCATCTGTACTTCTGTAGTGAACAAAGGTCGCACGTTAGACGTCAGACTCAGAGCAGATTTGTTGTTGTTTTGGAGCATAATGTGACGTTCGAAAACGCAAAACTCTCTGTCTCTGTCTACACGCATCTACATAAACGGAGTTTTCAAAAATCTTCACTTTGCCCGGAGTCTTTTTAAACATTCATTTATTTGCGTTTTCATGTGGATGACAGGTCCAAACGTAGGAAAATATCTTCGGTTTAGCAGATACCCGGCTACGTGTGTACGGGGTCTGCGCAGTCAGATGGGGCAGAACTGTGGAGACGTCTCCCTCCTGCTGCGTCATATGACGCGGTGTTCGAAATAAAAAGCGTTTATAGGAGCTTTGCTAAAATCAGCCACTTTTTCCTCTGAATACGTGCCCTTATGTCTTGTAAAACATATTAAATCCTACATTCACTTCTCACATAGTCATTTTCACATAAGGTCAGGTATAATTTTTGAAAAAACCCTAACCTGCAATATGCTCTTTAAGGTCACCGTTCAGATAAGCATAAGGGTTTGCTGCTACTCCTCCCTCTGGTCTACCTCATGCTAAGTCAGCTATATTTTATAATGAACTTTGATACAGAATTTATTTTATTAGCCTGTTGACAGAGGAGATCCGTTCAGCTGGAGTGTTAACTTCAACTTGAGCTTCAAAAATACAACAAAAACAAAGAAATACAATTTCTTCCCAACTGGCTGTTTAAATAAGGACTTTCAGGAAACATTATCGCTTGCTGTTCCTAATATATCATAAAAGTGAGGAGATCAGTGAGTGCATTCCAGAGGAAAGGGTCAAAGTTCTTCATGAAGTCTTTGATGAAACTCTGCAGGAATGCAATGTAATGTAAGGCACTTTTTTTATATAGTACTTTACAACAGAGTTTCAGTGTTCCAAAGTGTTTTACAGCAAATAATAGATAATATTATTATATTAAGTTATGAAATCTCATGGGATGTTAAACTATAGTATTATATTGTTATATATAATAGTATGGTGATATCATTTGGTTATATGTTATACTATTTTATAAAAATTATGGTATATTAGGATATTACTATATTTATTATGCTATATTTATATATCATGCTACACCACTCTATAAGATAATTATTTATTTGTTTACTCTCGAATTAATATTTTCAATTTATGTATCTATTTTCATCTTATTTACACTCAAACACGGCACGCACACACACACACACACACACACACACACACACACACACACACACACACACACACACACACACACACACACATACTGATGTTGTCTTTTGTCGTTGTTTGCACTGTATGTTAATAAATAAAAAAAAAAAAAAGCAGGGAGCTTCTTCCAGAGCCTGGGGCGGCAACGGAAAAGGCTCAATGTTCATACTTTGACCTCAGGACTTCCAGCAAAAGTTGATCAGTTGACCTCAGCGCTCTACCAGGATTACAGACATTTAAAATTTTAGATAAATACAAAGGTGCGTGAGAGCGTTAAAAAGGAAGATCTAAAGTTTTAAATCAATTGTATAAAGGACGGGAAGCCAATGAAGGGAGTTAAGAACGGGTCCGTTTCACAAAGCAGGTTCAACAAACTCTGAGTCTCATCCTGAACTCTTAAACCGGGCATACACTGTGCACCGGGCCCGATTTTGACCCAATCGTTGCTCCTGCCTCGTGCAGTGTACGTGGGGTAACGACGAGAGATTAACACCTCACGACGAGCTCCCGATCACAAATCATGAGGTCGCAAGAAAATCAAACGTGTTTGAAATCCTGGTCGCTCCTCGTGAAGGAATCGCACAGTTGAAGCAGTGCTACGACCTGATTTGCCTCATCCTTTCGCAGAGAGCAGGCGCAATCTCTGATGTCATGTCAAAAACTATTATTTGTGGTTTAAGTGTTGCAAATTCACATTACAAATCATGTTTTAATAGCAAAAAAAGACCGCATTTCCACATATGGTGCGGGTCGCCGCGTACCCTGCGCCGTAGGCTCTGCGTTGGTGTAATGCGGAACCATAAATCAGCCTTACGGCGTACCCTGCACCGTAGGCTCTGCGTTGGTGTAATGCGGAACCATAAATCAGCCTTACGGCGTACCCTGCGCCGTAGGCTCTGCGTTGGTGTAACGCGGAACCATAAATCAGCCTTTCGGCGTACCCTATGCCGTAGGTTCTGCGTTGGTGTAACGCGGAACCATAAATCAGCCTTTAGTGTGTGCGCTGTCTGTTGTTGGGAAAACCTCTTTTTTCTCTTCTCATTTTGCTGGGACGTCGGGTTCCTCCGCCGAGACACAACTTTTGCGGTATGCGTTCTTTATTGTGTCTAAAAATGATGCGCAGTGCCCACCCAATCAGAAACGGTACAGATATTTTGGGATTTTTTTAATATACAGTATATATATAATTATAAAAAAATAAAGGATCCCATAACCTTTGATCGGGTGGGCAGGACGCACGTTTGGGTTGGAACAGCCTACCCCTGCCCCAAAACCAGCCTCGAGTTCCAGTACACAGAGGTCCGACGGGAGGATTATGATCGTATAGTGTGAGCAGACGGGTCGCATCCGAGCATCGGCTCGTACAATGTGAGAACATAAATCGTGGGCTCTGAACTTTTGAACTCCACGATCTAGTCGTGCAGTGTGAGATGGGGCAGTCTCATAAGATTTAAAATATCGCACAGTGTATGCCCAGCTTGATCTACTCTGAGATTGGAAACTCTGAGTTTTCGGTTCCAGAACAGCGGTTTAGAGTTAATTTACTCAACTCTAAGTAGTTTCACCTGGAGTTAAGCGCGTGCACCACAACTATAATAAGCCAGCATTAATGGAGCCCTGATACAACGATCCACCATGGCAACCGGTGACAACAAAAGTCCACATACTTTTTCTTTTTGTTTTTTTAAAATTTATTTAACATTTCAATTTACAAAATTCCTTTGAGGAAACAATAGCTTGCATCTGAAGATCCACATACTTTATGCCACTGGAGTTAGAAATGTTAATACATGCATATGGCGAGTATGAGAGCATATTTCAGAATAAAAAAACACAGCTACAGCAGCAAAGGAGAGACAATTGGCGAAAGATGCTGCCTTAGTCAATGTGTAAGTTTGAATGCAGTATTCATTCAACATTTAAGCACACTGTCTTATAATATTACAGATGAAAACAGTGGTGGAATGGTATTGAATTAAATTTTATTGTCATTTAGATCAGGGGCGTCAATTGGGTACGGCAGCCGCCACACCTCGGCTTCAGGGGAAAATGTAAATGTTTTTTTTTTAAATACATTTATGGAATTACTCTGTGTCTATTTGTATTGATTTATTCTATTACTTAATACATATAAAATAACTACAAATGCATATCAGAACAACATGATGGATTTCACTAGGTATTATCTTTCCCAACACTTGTATACCCCCCTCATATGTTGAAATGTGATGTCCCAGCGTCCCTGACGACAGTGGTCGCTATCAATCTTGTTTTTAGCACACTCTGCAGTGTAACTAACTTACAAAAATGAAAAGGAAGCAGACAGCCACGCAATTAAAAAAAAAAGAAAGAAGGCAAGTGATGGGTCCAATGTTGACCTAGAAGCAGAAGATATTAACGAGGCTGTGTATCCAGAACATTTTTACTGGGGTGGCCAAGATTGGGACACAGAGCGAGACTCGGGTGGCCATACCGGGAGAACCTTTATGAATGGCATGTGATCAAAATGTGTAAATATCGCATTGCATCAACATCTACACATACAGTATGTATAATAATTGAATTCTAGAACTCATGTTAGCATTCATTGAATTGTCAGACTGTTGTTTTGACATAGACAGTTTTCTATTCCTCTTCCATTCTTCCATCCATCATCTATTTATCCGTTGCAGGGTCACGCTGGAGCCTATCCCAGCTATTTTCACCCTGGATAGGTCGCCATTCCATCGCAGGGCCACATATACAGACAAATAACCAGACACACTCACACTCACCTACGAGCAATTTAGAATCACCAACTAACCTAGCCTGCATGTTTTTGGACTGTGGGAGGAAACCGGAGTACCTGGAGGAAACCCACGCAAGCACGGGGAGAACATGCAAACTCCACACAGAAAGACCCTGCTGGGCCTGGGAGTCGAACCGGGGACCTTCTTGCTGTGAGGCAACAGTGCTAACCACTAAACTACCGTGCTGCTGAGACAGCTGCTTTGGGAGTTCCGGGGCTGTTTTGCGGCGAGTGAGAGTGAGGTGGGGAGGACCGATATGGCGGAGCACGTTGTTGTGCAACAGGTTAGCTTTAGCTGATCAGTGATCGAAGGCTATTAATAATTTTATTAATAATTATTAATAATTAATAAAGTCGACTTTTTATCAAATTGAATTATCAAAATGATAATAATTCTCGTATGGGGCACCACCCCGGGGCCTTAATCCAGGGAAATGATAACTTTTACAGCAGAATATTAGTCTCAAGAGTTTAGGATTATTCTGCAGAACAGTAAATCTTACTATCACTTACAGAATAACAATTGAAGGGTGAGATCCGAGCACTGACTCTGTCAAAACAATCAATTGTGACCAAAATTGTTTGTTTGAGCTCCGCGGGCTGCGGTGACGTCACCAGCCCCTGGCCAGTGATTGGGTGCTCGCCGCTTTTGGGCTTGGGGGCGGTTTTACAGCCCCCCCCCCCCCCCCCCCCTCAGGACTCGCAGGACCCTGGTTTCCTGGGCTCCACTGTGTCCGACCCCCCCAGGTGTCATAGACCTCAGGGAGTCTGTTCTCTGATCTTTGGACTGGCAGAAACCCTGCTGGTTTTATGGGGTTCCACTGTGTCTGACCTCCTCAGGTGTCGTAAACCTTAGTCCTGGCTCCGGGGCTTTCGCTGGTTTTACTTTGATCTGAAGCCATGCAGCGGGGGTCATAAACTGACCATCTCGAGCCAGGCCGTGGGGGTCATAAACTGACCAGGAGGTTAGCAGCAGGGGTCATAAAACTCTGGCTTCAGGAAGAAGGGCCAAAGTCTGGCTTTACTGGTCTTCATAATCCTGAAATTGTTCATATACATTTATAACAGTCCACATGATCACTGGATGTGGTCCAACAACATGATAGACAGTGGTTTGGCGCAGCCCATCAAGTGCCGCCCGCGCCACCTCCCTCTCGCCCGTCAGCAGGCGTGTGACAAGGCCTTGGATGATCTGTTGCAGGCGGACATTATTGAGCCATCGGACAGCCCGTGGGCATCGCCTGTGGTCATGGTCGCGAAGAAGAATGGAGACTGGCGGTTCTGTGTGGATTATAGGCGGTTGAACGACGTGACCACGAAGGACTCGTACCCGCTTCCTCGCATCAACGAGTCCTTGGACCTGGTGTCTGGGTCCTCGTGGTTCAGCACCCTGGACCTCAAGAGCGGCTACTACCAGGTTCCCCCCGCTGTCGAATCTCGCCACAAGTCTGCTTTCTGCACCGGACGGGGGCTATGGCAGTTCAAGGTCCTCAGCTTTGGGCTTTGTAATGCTTCCGCCACCTTCGCCCGTCTCATGGACAAGGTGCTGGCTGGTGTCCCCCGCCAGGAGTGCCTGGTGTTTCTCGATGACTTTTTAGTTCATGGCCGCTCCTTTGAGGTGGCCCTGGGGTCCTTGAGGCGGGTTCTGGAGAGGCTCAGAGCTGCGGGGCTGACGTTACACCCTGAGAAATGCCACTTCATGCGCAGGGAGGTGTCGTTCTTGGGGCACGAAGTGGGCGCAGAGGGTATCGGCACCATGGATGACAAGGTGCGGGCCGTAGAGGAATGGTCCACCCCCCGCGACCAGAGTCAGCTGAAGAGTTTCATCGGACTGGCCTCGTACTAAAGGAGTCACGTGCAGGGTTTTGCCACCATTGCATCGCCCTTATACAGGCTGCTGGAAAAGGACAGAGACTTCATCTGGTCTGAGCCGTGCGAGGAGGCGTTCCTCAGTCTGAAGCGGGCCCTATGTGAGGCTCCAGTGCTTGCCCCGCCTGACCCCACACTGCCCTTCATACTGGACACTGACGCTAGCAGCGTGGGGGTGTGTGTGTGTGTGTGGGGAGGGGGGGGGGGGGTTCTCTCACAGCAGTGGCCAGAGGGGGAGAAAGTTGTGGCGTACTTTAGCCAAAAGCTCAACAAAGCTGAGCAGAACTATTGCATCACCCACCGGGAGCTCCTGGCAGTAGTGCTCTCTGCCAGGCACTTCAAATACTACCTGTGCGGTGTCCCCTTCATTGTGAGGACTGACCACTCGGCCCTCCAGTGGTTAATGACTTTCAGGGACCCGGGGGGGCAGGTCGCCAGGTGGCTGGAAGAACTGCAGGAATACGTCTTCAAGATAGAGCACCGGCCAGGTGTTCGCCACTCCAATGCGGATGCCCTCTCACACCGACCGTGTGCAGCAGATGGTTGTGGCCACTGCGAGAGGAGAGAAACGCGAGAGCTGGAACGGCGGATGGAGGGGGACGAGTGTGCAGCCATCAGAAGAGTCGAGGGAGTCGTCTGCAGGGAGCTGCAGACAGTGACAGGTGCCAAATGGAGAGCTGAACAGGAGAGAGACCCAGACCTGCAGCACGTCTTGCGGTGGGTGGAGACCCAACAACGTCCACCATGGGCGGAGGTGGCGCCCTTTTCCAAGGCAACCAAGGGTCTGTGGTCTATGTTTGACTCACTGCGGTTGTCCGGAGGAGTGCTACAGCGGGCGTTCAAGACAGCAGCCACCGGGGAGGAGCGGTGGCAGGTGGTGGTCCCTCAAGGCTTCCAGGAGGAGGTGCTGAAGGCCATGCACGGAGCGGGTGGGTCTGGACACTTTGGGGTAACCAAAACACTTTGCCGTCTTCGACAAAACTTCTACTGGGGGCGGCAGAAGAGAGACGTTGCTGACTTCTGTCTTCGCTGTGACCTCTGTGTTGCCCGCAAGGGCCCCACCGGGCGCTCGCAAGCACCGATTCAACAGTTCCCTGTGTGGTGCCCCATGGAGAGGGTGGGGATAGACATTACGGGGGCCTTACCCACGCTCTGATGGCGGCAACCGCTATGTACTTTCTGCCATAGACTACTTTACGAAGTGGCCGGAGGCGTACGCCATCCCAGACCAAGAAGCTGAAACGATCGCCAACGCTCTGGTGGAGGGCATGATTTGCTGGTTTGGTGTCATGGAATCCATTCACAGCAATCGAGGGACAAACTTTGAGTCTCGGGTGTTCGCTGCCATGTGCGAGCGCCTGGGCATACACAAGACCCGCACTACCCCATTACACCCTCAGAGCGACGGGTTGGTGGAGAGATTCCACCGGAACTTGGGAGATCAGCTTGCAATCGTCACCTCCCGTCACCAGCGGGACTGGGATGAACACCTGCCCTTGGTGCTTATGGCGTGCCGCTCTGCAGTGCAGGAGTCCACGGAGTGCACACCGACTCTCCTCATGCTGGGGCGAGAGCTCCGCACCCCGGCTGAGCTGGTCTTTGGTCGCCCACCAGAGGCTCCGGCTGTTCCTGCCGGGCCGGAGTATGCCAGGAAACTGCAGGACCGCCTGGACTCAGCACACAGCTTCGCCCGGGAGCAGCTGCGGGAAGCTGCAGTGAAACAGAAACGCTGCTACGACGTGAAGTCTCGGGGCCGGGACTTTGTGCCAGACGAGCTGGTCTGGGTCTACAACCCGGTACGCAAGAAGGGACGGAGCCCGAAGCTGGACAGCAAATGGACTGGTCCCTGCAAGGTACTGGGGAGGCTGGGAGAGGTTGTTTACTGGGTGCAGATGCCTCCCCGGGGGCGGAGGGTGGCCCTCCACAGAGACAGACTGGCCCCGTACAGGGGGGACCCTCCGTCCCCTGACCAGAATGCACCGGTGGCCTCTCCCCCTTCCCCAGCTGCCCAACACCCTTCTTGTTCTCCTCCCTCGTTGCCCCTGCCCCATTCTCGCTCTGACTCATCCCCCTCCCCTGCCCCTGTTCCCCTGGCTTCGACCCCCGTGAGGTCTCGGCCGAAGAGACGGCCCGTCTGAATGACTATGTGGTGTCCTCTGGGGCGCTGGTGTGACTTGGACTTTAAAAAAAAAAAAAAAAAAAAGATATTTTTGGAAGTGTTGTTAAAAAAATAAAAAAATATGTGTTGTTTTCTTTGGTTGATGTTGGTCTGGGGGTGTGTTCGTTCCTGCCTGTGGGCCCAGTCCCTCGGGGTCGAGGACTTTTGTAAGGGGGGGGGTAGTTTAGTGACCCGCTACACGGCCCCTTTAAGAGTGACTAAAGGCGGGACGTCCGGGAGCCGTTATGTTGCTAAGAGACATGGGTTGAACCGGTAGTTTTTGGGTGAACGGGTCAGTTCGGACCGTTGGGGTCTTGAGGATGAGTGCTTTTTGACTTGTGTCTGGCTGAAGCTGTCTAATAAACCTGGATCTTGGAAATACCTGACCTTTTTCCTCTGCTGATGTTTCCGGGAACATTACTATATATATATATATATATATATATATGTGTGTGTGTGTGTGTGTGTGTGTGTGTGTGTGTGTGTGTGTGTGTGTGTGTGTGTGTGTGTGTGTGTGTGTGTGTGACAGTGTGACAAAGTGTGACAAAATATGACAAAGGTTATAAAATAACAATATTTTAACTTAGCCAGTAACCATGATTTTTGATGTAGTCTGATGTAGCCTTCAAAAATGGTATAGAAAATACTAATTGCTGACTGAATACATACCGGACAGATCCCTTAGATCATCCAATAAGAGTCTTCTAATCATTCCTACAATCTTCACTAGATCTGCTCATGGTGCTTTCAGTCACTACACTCTCTGGAATTCCTTGCCACAGGAACTAAGGTCTGCTCCAACAGTGCTCACTTTCAAAAGCAGACTAAAAACGTACCTTTTTGCACATGTTATACCCCTATAAAGGGGGTGTGAAACAGACACACAGACACGATGCTCGTTAATCAGCGTCCAGTTCTGTATTGCTTTTTCTCTAACATATATTTCTTAAACATCAAACATTGTCTAACGGCAAATCTCTTCTAACACACCACACACACACACACACACACACACACACACACACACACACACACACACACACACAGGCGCGCACAGCCAGTAAAAGTCCGCAGGCAAATAAAATATCACTCTCAAAACCAAAACTCACTCTCAAAGTCATCAAACTATACTTAACTGTTGCCTATATTCTTACAAATAAAAAAGTATACAGTGCTAAATAATATCAATTTCTTACCTAAAAAAGGGGGTGTGAAACAGACACACAGACACGATGCTCGTTAATCAGCATCCAGTTCAGTATCTGTATTAGAACCCAAAACAACGTGAGCAAAATAACGGTTAGACATTCCTTAACAAACGATCAACAAAACAACGGTTAAACATTATTTACAAAGGGATTATGATATTAGTTCGTTTTTCTTTTCCTGCTACAACATCATGAATCCAAGGGCCTTTGCCAATCAGAAGTAATAGATTTTAGATAGACATTTTATCACCATTACACACAGGCGTTTCAGTAAACTCATGGTTGGCTGGGTGATCGCACTTTTGTTAAAATGGAATTATGGTTGTAATTATTGTTTTTTCTCTTGTAATACTTGTTATCTATTTCTGTTATTGTAAACTTGTAATTTTGTTTGTTTGTTTGTTTGTTTGTTTGTTTGTTTATGTATTTTGAACACATTGAGTCCATGCTCATAATGTGAAATGTGCTTTATAAATAACTTGACTAATTCTTTGAAATATCCTTATCACATTTGTACTTTGGTAACTAAGATATTTGGCTGTGTTTATTTTGAATCACAACCACAGTCTTCATCCACACTACCAGCCACATGGTCAAATTGTGGTACAATTCTGATGTTGTAAAGATCTGACTTAACAATTCACATTCATATCTATAACTAATTGCTTCAGTTTCACAGTTATTTATTAGTAGTCTCTCATATGCATAATTGTTCTCCATTGGTCTTGTAGTTTGTTCTGCTGGTCTTCCGCCTCTTTTTCTCCTCTGTATGTTTGCAGGCCAGAGCTCAATAAAGTCAAAACATGTCAACAAATGTGACATCCGAGTCTGATGTTGAGCTGTTAAATATTTAATGTATATGATTGAATTTTCTTTAATAAAACTATCTCCTCCCACAGACTATGAAGAGAGAAAACTATGGAAAACTTTTTCGAGACCAGTTATAGAAAATGGTGTGAAAATAGGTTGCTAATATCGTCTAGTATAACGGAAAATGAAGAGTAAATATCTTGTACAGGCTGTAACTCTTCATTACTGGTGGTCAAACCTGGGGACTTCCAGGAGACCTTCACCTGTTTTTCTGTGCCATTTACTTTTATTGTATGATAAAAGTTAGGACATCAATGTGTGATCTATAAAACATCAAAGCTGCTTCACCCAGGGGCGGTTCCTGGAATCTGCTCACAATCTAATGATCAGACCTATGTGTAAACAACTAATCTACTTGAAAGCAGGAATATCATGTCTTGGTGTTTGTGTATGTGAGGGTATGTGTGAGGTATAAAGATATGTGCATGTGTAACCGGTAGTGGTGAGCTTCTGCATTGTGTAGGATATATGACTGGACTCAAGCTGTTCAATTATGCAATTTTATTTCTTTCCCCAAAGACATCACAGAAAAAAAGAGTGAAAGTTAAAGCGGGACAGAGCGTTTTATGGGGGTGTTTCCTCCCCAAAAAAGACAATGTCCAAGTAGACACACTCAAAAACTAAAGTTCAGAAACAGTTTGATATACATAAAGTTAAACAACAATAATTTTGGGGAAGTATTAATGTGTCAAATCAACCTTTGTTACACATGATGTATATAGATATTAGTATGCATGCTTGGCTGTGGTGTGACACAAACTGAATCGTTTAATAACGTCACCTTTCCCTAATTCCTTTTACAATATTCTTTAAGTCTGAAGACCGATTATCAATAGACTTAAGTACATAAACATAAATGACTATATCACATGTTAAGTGGATCAGCACATATTTTCAATCACAAGTAATTGATCAACACACCTGATTCTGATGAAAAGGATCACAATAACGTTTTGTTTCATGGACAAACTGGACGAGTTTTACAAACAGATGAGAACCTGTTTGAACATGCTATGTCATTCCACTTCTTATTTGTTATATAGTTGGTGTGTCCACAGTGTTCACCACCTCCTCCATTGTCTGGCATATAATTATCCCAATCTGTAAAGCTGACATTTGAGCCATCAGACCAAAACCAATGTCCTTCCTTCTGAATGTCACTGAGTCCAGTCCAGGTATATCCCTCAGTATGATCAAAGTTTCTGATCAGCATTTTGACAAAATTATCTTCCCCCCGACTGTGGATGGACACCAGGTTGGCTCCTTGTGACAAACAGTTGAGCTCTGCATCACCCCAGGTCATCAGTGTGGCGACGTACTTGTAGCAGCGGCCGTTGAAGCTGTACCAGAACATGGGACAACCGCCTCGTGGCAGCTTCACCTCCTGCAGCTTCACCTCCTGCAGCTTCACCTCCTGCTCCTTCACCTCCTGCTCCTTCACCTCCTGCTCCTTCACCTCCTGCAGCTTCACCTCCTGCTCCTTCACCTCCTGCAGCTTCACCTCCTGCTCCTTCACCTCCTGCTCCTTCACCTCCTGCTCCTTCACCTCCTGCTCCTTCACCTCCTGCAGCTTCCCCTCCTGCTCCTTCACCTCCTGCAGCTTCACCTCCTGCTCCTTCGATGGAGACACAGCACCCAGAAACAGGCACAACAAGAAGAACAACAACATTTTCATACCTTGTTTATAACAGGTTTTAAGCAATCAGAAGTGTCGAGAGGCTGAAGTTTATCTCCTCTGGAGAATGTTTCCAAGAGTCCTCCGAGGCTTACTTTTATATCCTTTTGTAGGGGTGTGACCTCTCAACATGAGATATCATTGCTCAAATCCACTTGGATCTGCTGCCAAATGATAAAGAAAAAAACTCTTTAAAAAAAACTGTGACTTCATTATTTTGAAGAATGAGGAAACATAAGACGTACTATTCACATAACACATTTAAACTTGAGCCATGTGTTTCACTGAAGTTTTTACTTGTACATAGTTTAAAACTGTTAAAAAAAGTCAACCAGAATTAGAAAATCAATAACAATTGATAGAAAGAATATCTTCTTATAATTAATTCAAAGGTGAATTGCATTTGCCAGGCATATAACCATGTTTGGTAACTTCAGTAAAAATGATACATATAAATACAATATAAAAATACATATAAATAAATTGCAAATGGAACATAAAAACTGTCCTTTAATATTATCCAAAACCATCCGTTCTTTTTATTTAAATTACAATATTTTATTGAAAATACTTTTAAAGGGATTTTGATCTTTTTATTACAAAATGATGCCAAGAAGAAACAGTGTGTGTGTTCATGTGATTGTCTGTGTGGATGCTCCTTATTCCAAGTTTGCTTTAAAAATCCCAATCTTTAACTAGATCTTCCAAAATAAAAACAAGGACATAAACATCACTCTTCATTACTGGCAGCTGATATTGACTTTCAGCAAAGGTCAATAGTTGTTTTTTTTTCTGCGTCATTATAATTTTATTGTGCTATAAATGTGAGGAAATATCTGAGTCTTATCTGGGAGTTCATTCCAGACAAGGATTGAAAATCTTCATCAGGGTTTTAAAAGAATTCTGCAAGCACCTAAAAAAATAATTTGTAAAGCTATATAAGTAAGATAAGATAAGTAAGACGTAAATCATTTCAATGCAGGGCTGTGGATACCAACATAATCGCTTAGACAAGACAGGAGGACTGCGTGGTCCACTGTGTCAAAGGCTGCTGTCATATCAAGCAGGACTAAAACAACAGGACGCTTGACATCCACAGACAGAGTGATGTCGTTGTGCACCTTTAACACTGCAGACTCTGTGCCGAGACCTAAACCCAGATTGGAACTTCTCAAAAACAGAGTTATCCTCAAGAAAGGACTGTAATTGTATAAAAACAACTTTTTCTAAAACCTTAGAAAGAAAGGGCAGATTGGAAACATGTCTAAAATCTGATAACACTGCAGGGTCAAGATTAGGCTTTTTAAGAAGCAGCTTGACCACAGCATGTTGAAAGGCAGCTGGGACAGTACCTAATCTAAGGCAGGAGTTAATAAAAACCAGCAGACTGGACCCCACAGTATTAAAAAAACATTTTCAGCAGTTTGGCAGGGACAAATCCAATGGGCAATTTGTGGGTTTAAGAGATTTCACTACCACACAAAGAGAAGAGAGGGAAACCAGTTCGAACTGGTCAAGCACAGCAGAATGATCTGGGGCAACAAACAAGTCCTTATATAACAACATGACAACATTTTCACTGGTGACAGGTTAACAACCGCGTTAATTGTATTAAATAACACCTTGGGACAATGATTGCTGCAAGAAACAATATTAGAGAGGTACTGAGATTTTGCTTCACACACAGCCCTTTGATAATCAGTTAGACCGTCCCATAATATTTCTAGAGAAATAGAAACACACACAAAAATCATTTCCTTGTTTTTGCAACAATCCCTGAGATTCTCGTTCATGATGACGTCCCTCAAGGGTCACAGGTCCACATCTGCAGCAGGTAAGAGGATCATTTGAGAAGTTAACTTTCATACAGAATGTTTGGTGTATCGGTGGATTAGTGGTTAGCACTGTTGCCTCACAGCAAGAAGGTTCCTGGTTTAACTCCCTGG
Organism: Cololabis saira; assembly: GCF_033807715.1. Lineage (NCBI taxonomy): Eukaryota > Metazoa > Chordata > Actinopteri > Beloniformes > Belonidae > Cololabis > Cololabis saira. Next base: position 13,766,436 of record NC_084601.1, on the reverse strand, counting down.
CGCGGTGGGAGTCTTTCTGTGAGGAGTTTGCAAGTTCTCCCTGTGCTTGCATGGGTTCCCTCTGGGTACTCCAGCTTCCTCTAACAGTCCAAAAACATGACCCTGCAAGAAGACAACCCATATAATGATAATTACATGTACTCTCTCAAGAAATTTTTTTTTTTCTTACCTTAAGAAATGCTGGGATGTCCGCAGTGAAAGTGCAAAGGTCTTCCGTGGCTGGTCCTCCTACTCACTGTGTGGGTCAGGAACAGACTGTCTTCTGTATGATCAATAACTATTCTGCACAGGTTCTGGATGAATCTCATGAAACAATATTCACATATTTGTCGGCAGCCTTTCTTCAAAGAGAGAAAATACATCCATAACGGTCACTGAAATAACTTAAAACTGACAAATAAGAAGTAATAAGAAATAACTTGTTCAAAACAAACATGAAAATCAGACATTGTTTTTGAATCGTAGTTCAACAGAATCAGTAAAAAGGTGGACTGATTATTATTGAGTGTATGATGGAAATCTGTTATTTCATAATTATTTACCCTGTTATTCTGCTTCACTTATGAGTTCAGTGTGAGTACATTCAGTTCTTGTTAGGACATAAATACTGTGTCTAAATATTCTTGGTTGGCTCCGCTGTCCTATGCAGCTGCAAGGATTTGTTACGAGAACCATATATTTTGTCTAAAGCATTTTGCTCTGCTCTGGTAAATGTACTATTGATTATTAGGGCCCGAGCACTTACAGTGCAAAGGCCCTATTGTATCTGTAGGAATTTTTCTTTCTTTCTTTTTTTTTTCTTCTTCTGACAAAAGGAAGGCCTTTTTGCCCCCCTAAACATGCCCAAAAAGTCACCAAATTTTGCACGCAAGCCAGGCCTGGCGAAAAATTTGATATTTATTGGTTTGCACTAATGGGCGTGGCAAAATGGCTCAACAGCGCCCCCTTGAAAACTTTGTGCCTCAAGCCCCACAATACGGTCGACGTACATGCACGAAAATCGGTACACACCTGTCTCATGGCGCAACTTAAAGAAAAGTCTCTTGGCGTCATGCCCGAAACCGAACAGGATGTCGGCCATTTTGAATTAGTCGTGTCATTTTGGCAAAATTTATGCCATTCCTTCGGCAGTTAATACAGCCCGAACCGTAATGTGCACCCAGGTGTGTTATACATCAAAATGTGCGTCTCCATCCTCCGACACCACGCATTACTTTTCTCTTTCAACAGCGTTACCGTGGGCGTGGCAAAATGGCTCAACAGCGCCCCCTTGAAAACTTTGTGCCTCAAGCCCCACAATACGGTTTGACGTACATGAACGAAAATCGGTACACACCTGTATGTATCATGTCGCAACTTAAAGAAAAGTCTCTTGGCGCCATGGCCGAAACCGAACAGGAAGTCGGCTATTTTGAACATTCTGAATTAATCGTGTAATTTTGGAGCAATATATGCCATTCCTTCGAGAATTAATTCAGCCCGAACCGTAACGTGCACCCAAGTGTGTTATACATCAAAATGTGCGTCTCCATCCTGCGACTACACGCATTACTTTTCTCTTTCAACAGCGTTACCGTGGGCGTGGCAAAATGGCTCAACAGCGCCCCCCGGAAAACTTTGTACCTCAAGCCCCACAATACGGTTTGACGTACATGCAAGGAAATCGGTACACACCTGTATCATGTCGCAACTTGAAGAAAAGTCTCTTGGGGCCATGGCCGAAACCGAACAGGAAGTCGGCCATTTTGAATTAATTGTGTAATTTTGGCGCAATTTATGCCATTCCTTCAGCAATTAATACGGCCCGAACCGTAACGTGCACCCAGGTGTGTTATACATCAAAATGTGCGTCTCCATCTTGCGACTATGCGCATTATTTTTCTCTTTCAAAAGTGTTACCGTGGCGACGCTAGACGCCATAAGGCACGCCACCCTTCATCTGATTGGTCCATATTTGATAGTTCCCCAAAAGTCACCAAATTTTACATGCAAGCCAGGCCTGGCGATAAATTTGATATTTCATGGTTTGCATTAATGGGCGTGGCCTAACAGCTCAACAGCGCCCCCCTTGAAAACTTTTCTCTGCCATAATTTTTAAATGGTTTGACATAGCGAGTCGTGGGTGGTGTCATGGGACTCTGTATTGAGTCCTTGAGCTTCATTGGCCTGAATTAGCCCCGCCCCTTCTTCTGATTGGTTGTCCCTATTTTCTGCCATAACTTTTGGATGGTTTGACCTAGAGTACTAGAGAGAGAGAGTGGCGACAACGGAAGTTCAAAAAGCTGGCCGATCACGTGGTCCATGTAGCGCCCCAAAGTTCCCGGAAGTGCTGGCGGGCAATTCAAAAACTTGAGGAAAACCACGACAATCAGTAAAGAATGTCAATAAATGTTTCGCTTTCGAATATTTTTATGCTTATGTTAATTGATTTGAACTCTGTTAAGTTTACTCAACCTGTACATTCTTTGACAACAACAATAAAATCGTAATATATCTGTTGATTTTAAACTTAAGACGTGAGTGAGGCAGACTGACAGATGACAATGATTTTCCAATTGACTACTATACAATAAGCCTGACTCACAACATATATAATCAATGTGTTCTAATAAGAAATCCGTGGAAAATAAATTAAATTCTATCTAGAGTTATATCACTGTTTAACTGTTACCTATTCTTCCTTATAAATGTAAGATATACTGTATGCTTGTGTTAATTGCTTTGACCTGTTGTCTCTTTGCTAAACCATGTACATTCTGTACATTTACACGTGTGATACTTCCTTTTTTAAGTTTCAGACTTGAGTGAGGCAGGATAACGGGTAATTAACAATAAATCTGGATTCCCAACATCATAATTGTCAAATTAAAAATGAATTTGAATTAATTGCAAATAAACTGAATTCTACCATTTGCTACCTATTGTTACCTATACCTTTATAATTATATATGCTTATGTTAACTTCTAAATCTGTTACCTTTACTAAACCAATATTTTCTCTCTTTTTTTTAACTTTCAGAGTTAGGCAGACTAACAGGTGACCCACAATGATTTGTCAATTGACTACACACAATAAGTTTGGACTTGCAACAGCATAATAACTGTATTCTAATATTTGAATTCATTGCAAATAAATTGAGTTCTATCACTATTTAACTGTTCTTGCTTATCAAACTTACTCTACTGATGGATGCATAGTAAATCACAGTCCTTTTTTCCCAACGCACTGAAGACCACAATGAAACTAACAGATCAGCAGCATTGCAAGCTGTTTGTCTCATTTCTGCTATGTTGTCCTTGATACAGTATTGAGATATATATATATATATATATATATATACACACACACACACACACACACACACACACACACACACACACACACACACACACACACACACACACACACACACGTGAGGTAATCACATTCAAGCAATGCATTTGCACTTTTGCACACTTTCAAATACCAGACCATTAGGAAATTTGAGCCTTTTTTTTATTCAAAAAATAGAAAAAAGAACAGGAAAACAATGAACAAACCAAGGGAAGTTAGGTTGCAAACTGGAGGGAAAAATGAGAGGAAACAAACAAAAGATGTTAATGGTAGCAAGACCTAAACAAAGTTGAATATCAGGCTGGAACAGAACAGCTGAAGCTGCTTCAGGACAGTGCTGGATCAGGGCAGAGAGTGATGCTCTGCTGTCTCTCTGCTTCTGTCTGGACTCTGCCCTCCTCCTGCAACCCAGGAGAGGAAATACAAGTATGAGTATTAGTATCAGAACTACAACAGTACACAGTAGAAACACCTAGTAACTTTTACGTGATTTGGTTGTTTGCCCAGTTATAATAGTATAATGATCTCTTGAAAAAAAAAAAAGAAATCAAGTTGTCCAATACACACCACAGTAATGACATGAATTACATTAAACAGAACTACAGTCAAGTCAGTGCAATGCAGTGTTGAGACATTAGGAGACCATCCTCATCCTCATAAGCTTTACCTGTCATCCCGCAGCCTAAATGATATTTAAAAAAATAAATAAATAAATAAATAAATTGATGTATAACTGCAATCACACTCCCTACACATTAACCTTGCTACTAGTATAAATTGACAGGGTTGTTATAGCCTGTTCAGAGAGCAGAATCGTAAGTTATCAGCCTGTTGCACGGGTTGTTATGGTTATCTAGTGTGATAGCCTAAACTTTTACCTTTTAATATTCCCTAAATCCTCTAATCTATACGGAGAAAATACGCCAACATAATTAATTACTTGTGTCAATTTAATTCCGATGCCCCACTGATACCAGAATGTAATTCTTTAAACTTTTTACCTCGAACAAGTGTTGCTCCTACCAGCTCCTCCATTGAAATACATTGAGCAGCAGTTAGCTTGCGCTAACTTCCGGGAACTTCCGAGGGGCTCCATGCTCCGCCATTGCTGTGAAAAAACTGAACCATTGCAGTGAACGGAGTTGTCGCCACTCTCTCTCTCTAGTACTCTAGTTTGACCTAGAGAGTCGTGGGTGGTGTAATTTCTGATATGCTTATGGGGGACGGTGGCCGTGAGTGCGAGGGCCCGTTCATCGCTGCTTGCAGCTTTAATTTGGTCTTATTCCTTCATCAATCTCTTGAGATGTATGTTATTAAAATTCTCTGGAGTCTAGCCATTGCCTTGTTTTTATTTCTTAAGTGTCATCATTTCAGTCTTCAGACATTTTAGTCACCTGATGGTTCAAAAGTTTCCGCAGAGGTATATATTGATATATTGATTGATATTGATATATATTCATTCCACAACACAGTGTATTATTAATTTCCATTTATTGTAAGATAACAAGCCAGTGGACGTTTTTAATATTACAAAATGCAGAAAATTGAATAAATAATACTTTTATTCTTACATTTGTGGTGATGGATGTATACAAGTAAAATGAGGGGTTCCTTTTTTTTTTTTAAACCTTCCTGAAAATTTGCATAAACTGCGCATGAAGCGCACTCCTCTGCACTCGTAGAAGGAAATGACCAGAGTGGAGCGATCTGAAATATATCAGCTCTCCATAGATAACCAGCTTGTGGCATCAGCACAAAAGCTTGGGTGCTTCTGATTGGCTTTTTACTTTTATTTGCCTTGTTATACCCTGAAGTCCCCGGTACAGGTGGCAAATGCCATATCAGACTGTAAACCTGAGATTAGTCAGGCCGTAAAGATCATTCAACTTAAGCATTTCAATCATTTATTAAGAAAAAGATGGAAAATCATCCAGATCTTTTTTTTCTTTACACATTTCACGAAAAACTTGTCTTTGACTTATTGGAATGAAGAGTAAAATTCTGAGAAAATTCAAACTCTATTTCCTTTATCCTGAAGAAAGTACATTGGATGATTGTCTTTTCATAAACCTTTCAATATTTGTGATGATTTCACTATTTTAAATGATCATTATCCAAGATTAATCAAATGTAATTGATCAACACATCTTACAGAGTGATTTCGGACACAGCTTCTGCAACACTAGAAAAGTGGACGTGTTTTACAAACAAAAGCATTTCCTCCTGAACAGATCCAATCGTTCCAGATTTTAGCTGCTCCGAAGCTGGTGTGAACACACTCTTCGTTCCCTCCTGAGTTGTTTGGCTCTCCTAAGTTCCAGTTGCTGAAGCTGAGTTTGGATCCATCAGACCAGAACCATGATCCATTCTTCTCAGCGTCACTGAGTCCGATCCAGGTGGGCCTCTCAGAAGGATCAAAGTTTCTGATCAGCAATTTGACAAAGTTCTCTTCATCCTGACTGTGGATGGACACCAGGTTGGCTCCTTGTGACAAACAGTTGAGCTCTGCATCAGCCCAGATCATCGGTGTGGCGACGTACTTGTAGCAGCGGTCGTTGAAGCTGTACCAGAACATGGGACAGCCGCCTCGCAGCAGCTTCACCTCCTGCAGCTTCACCTCCTGCTCCTTCACCTCCTGCAGCTTCACCTCCTGCAGCTTCACCTCCTGCTCCTTCACCTCCTGCAGCTTCACCTCCTGCAGCTTCAACTCCTGCAGCTTCACCTCCTGCTCCTTCGATGGAGACACAGCACCCAGAAACAGGCACAACAAGAAGAACAACAACATTTTCATACCTTGTTTATAACAGGTTTTAAGCATTCAGAAGTGTCGAGGGGCTGAAGTTTATCTCCTCTGGAGAATGTTTCCAAGAGTCCTCCGAGGCTTACTTTTATATCCTTTGTAGGGGTGTGACCTCTCAACATGAGATATCATTGCTCAAATACACTTGGATCTGCTGCCAAATGATAAAGAAAAAAACTGTGACTTCATTATTTTGAAGAATGAGGAAACATAAGACGTACTATTCACATAACACATTTAAACTTGAGCCATGTGTTTCACTGAAGTTTTTACTTGTACATAGTTTAAAACTGTTCAAAAAAGTCAACCAGGATTAGAAAATCAATAACAATTGATAGAAAGAATATCTTCTTATAATTAATTCAAAGGTGAATTGCATTTGCCAGGCATAACCATGTTTGGTAACTTCAGTATAAATGATAGATATAAATACAATATAAAAATACATGTAAATAAATTGCAAATGGAAAATAAAAATGGTCATTTAATATTCTCCAAAACCCTCCAGAGTTATTTTTATTTAAATTACAGTATTTTATTCATTTTAAAGGGAAACAGTGTGTGTGTTCATGTGATTGTCTGTGTGGTTGCTCCTTATTCCAAGTTTGCTTCAAGAATCCCAATCTTTAAGTAGATTCTAAATAAAAACAAGGAAATAAACATCTCTTCATTACTGGCAACTACTTTGACTTTCAGCAAAGGTCAATAGTTTTTTTTTCTGTGTCGTTATACTTTTATTGTGCCATAAATGTGAGGAAATCACTGAGTCTTATCTGGGACTTTATTCAAGAGAAGGATTGAAAATCTTCATCAACGTTTTAAAAGAATTCTGTTAGCACCTAAAATTAAAAAAAAAGTAGTTAACATTCATAATCTCTTCATTTACACCTTAGGGACTGCATAAGAGTCTGAGTGGTCGTGTGCAATGAGACAGGGAGATTCAGGATGAGGATGATAATGAGCCTGCACTTAAATTTACACTGTCAAAAACACACTGCTTTCAGTGAACACTTTCAAACTTGTAGATTTAATCGGTGTGTGAAATAAGTAGAGTTTAGTTAATAGATATGTAGTCAAAAAGTATACCTTTCATTAATATTTTAAGGATAATTTAACTGTTTTTTTCTTGTAACATTTACATTCATTCATTAGTCTGATCCTCATTCCAGAGAAGGGTTAAAGTGCTTCATCAAGGTTTTGCTGAAACTCGGAGAAACCACAAATAAAAACCCTTTTATTTATACAGGCAAATTTGTTTCAGACTCTTTTTGATCATAAATCCCTCAGAGGTTCTAGGGGGATGTGTTACGGTGTCACCTCCACTCATTCCACCTAACACTCACCCTCCACAACAACCAGCCTGCCCCACCCCCACAGCTCGTGCACTGTGTGCTCTTCGCCGCAGGTGATGTGAGTTGTGAGTAATTGGGGAAGGAGCTTCCAGCCAGGTCCAGCACAGCTGCAGCCACTCTCCTCATCAGATCCCTCTGTCTATTTAAACCCCGGTTTTCCAGTCATTCATCGCCAGATCTTCCCTAAGAATGGCCTGGCAAGTATCCTGTCCCCTGTCCACTTAATTAACTATAGTAATAGTTATTATTCCTTTATGGTCTCTTTTCATGTTTTTCATCTTCTGTGCTTGTCTAGTTTAGTCTCATTTTCTTTCATGCTAAACTTTTAACCGTCTGTTCTTCAGTTACATTTTTGTCAGGGCATAATTTTTCCTTTAGACTTCTGGTAGTTTTTTTGTTTCTGTCTGTCCTGCTTTGTGCAGTGTTTTTGGTTTGTATTTAAAGGATTCTAGTTTGCTAAGGACATTTTATTTATAGGTGATTTTCATGACGTTTAAGGTCACCGTTCAGATAAGCATAAGGGTTTGCTGCTACTCCTGCCTCTGGTCACTGCTAAGTCAGCTATATTTTATAATAAACTTTGACTTCCGGGTTGGCTGGCTGAGCAGAGGCGTGGAGGAGAGCTCCCGACTAAAGCTCGCTTCAAATTTTTAAAATATGCCATACAGACGCTATAGTTGAACGACAATGACCCTTCAGGTTAGACTTTCACAAAAATGGCAGGAGGAGGCAAAAAAGACCGGCCGGCGACTAGAAGTGCCGAGGCGGCGGCGGAGCGACAGCAGCTAACGCTAGCCACGTTGGTAACTGAGCTCGGGAAAGCCCGGAGTGATATTACAACCGCACTACAAACAGCGCTCCTGCCGATTCCGACAACTGGATGCCGTTAAATGCTAGATGGAATCGTTTGAGGCTCGCTTTACCGACACAGAGGGCATACTTTCAAACCACAGTGACTGGATCACCACAGTGGAAACAACTGAGTGTTCTTGGCATCCCCGAGGACAGCGAGCGCGGTCAATGCCCCCTGAAATTCATGTCCGAGCTCCTGGTGAAAGTGCTGAATGACAGCAGCTTCACAAAACCACCGGAGCTGGAGAGATGTCACAGAGCTGGGGCCAAGCCGGGTACTGACGCACCTCCCCGACCATTCGTTATGTGTTTTCATCAACACCCAGAGAAAGAACAGGTGCTCCAGGTGCACTACAGTACCCGGCTGGCGACCAAGCGCAGCGCTTACAAGAAGGTGAAAACACAGCTGTACAAGAGGGGCATCAAGTTTAGCCTGCGATACCCTGCGATGCTCGTGGTGTAATTCAATGGGACCCGCCACTCATTCAGCACCTGCTGCGGAAGCTTTTTTCAACCAATACCTCGGCCGAGGTGATGGAGCCCGGTCCAGCTCTGACCGGTGAAGGTATGGACTGTTCCTGGATGGCTAGACTTTTGCCAAGACCAGCGATCTACTGTCTATCAGTCGGCATGTTCTTACCGTTACCGGACTGACGATTACCATGGCAACTGAACAACATAAAAGCCTCTTTGATCTGACTTCACTGTATGGCACGGTATGGTACTGTAATGTACAGGACAATTTAAGTTTATGTATCGGCAGCTCTTAGTTAATTACACTTGTAAATTTACTTACTACTTTTTTTCACATGAAAAATATAATAAGTGCCTTATTTTCTGAAGTTATTTAAAAGCAACTCAATCAGTGGGTATGCTTTCTGCAGAAGGGTTCTTACTTTATTTTTGTATTAGGCCTACTTATTTCCCCCTCTTGGAAAGTCACCTTATTACGCAATATTGTTTTGATTTAATTTTGGCTTTCCATCTCATTATGTTTTATGGCTGAGTATCTTTGGTTCATTCAGTGCATATTGATTTTGGCGTTATATATGTTTGAAACTAATGCTTGGGAGCTCTACCAGGTAGGGTAGGTAGGTAGGTCAAGATGGTTACAAAGAAGTTATGTGTTTATCATAGAAAAGAGGGGGGTGGGAGAACACACAGGGTTGTTACATTAATCATATGTCAGGATTACTTTCCATTTTGGTCAGAAGACATCTGGATGGCACTATACTATCCCTTAATGTAAGGGGATTGAATTCCGCATTTAAAGGAGCATGAGGCTCCTTTTAAGAAATGAGACTCTCTAGCGCCACCCTTCACCACGACGGCCGTTGGGGGTACTGCAGCCAACAGCGAAGCCGGCACGGGAGAACGGGGAGAACGTGCATGCAGCGTCATGTGACGTCACATCCGCAGCCCAGCGCGGGAAATTTGGGCCCGAATTGCAGCACATTTTGCAGCACACAGCCTGTTCAAGGCAAAGGAGAGATACACTAGAGGGCTCATTCTTTTGGGTTTGGAACGCTTCATCTGACATTATTACTAGAAAACTTAAAACGTATACGAATTTTTTTCATAAATCCTGCCTCAATCCGACCTCAAGCTCCTTTTAAGCGTTCAAAAATTCTGGAGTTGTTAAAAAGAAAGAATGTTGATGTGGCTCTTCTGTCCGAGACTCATCTAAAACTGACCGATGTCCGTCGTATGCAGAACAAACACTATAGATTAGTAGCATCTTCTGGGGACGGATCCAAGACCAAGGGGGTCATGATCCTAATGAAACGCAAACTAAATCTGGCAATTGAGAAAATTGGTTTTAATAACTCGGGGAGATTGGCCTATTGTGGTGTTTCTATCCAGGGTAAAAAAGTAGCCTTTGCAAGTATATACGCGCCCACAACCTTTGACCCATCTTATTTCCCTTGGTTAACTAAAGAGTTACTTTGTCTATCGAATTACTCACTTATTGTAGGTTCAGACATGAATACATTTTTCGATCATAATCTAGACAGATCTAATCCATCTGTTACACACTCACAAGCTTTATCCACCAATGTTTTAAAAACATTTGCTAAGGATATCAATCTGTGGGACCCCGTATAAGAACGGAGCAGGGGAGGATTACAAGACCCCAAGACTGACACACATTGACAAGGTAGTGCCGAAAAACAATATATATCCCCCCCTCACAAAAATAGACATATTTTTTCATCAACAAAACAAATTAAAAAAAAATTCAAATAACATGTATAAAAATGTAAAATATGCTTTGTTAATGAGAGAATATGTTTCTCTATTTTTCTTATTTTTGTGAGGGGGGATATATATTGTTTTTCAGCACTACATTGTTCTCTATAGCTGATATAACATGAATTACTCCTATGTGGGATCAATAAAGTTCTTATTTTTGCCGTCTGAGAAAATTAAATATATTATATTTGGTGCCTAACTGTTTCCCAAGTATATTAGTGCGTGTGTGAATGAATAAATGAGACGTAAAATGTAAATTTCTTTGTAGAAAGGGGCTTTATTTATATATATATATATATATATATATATATATATATGTATATGTATATACAGTATATATATATATATATATATATATATATATATATATATATATATGTATATACAGTATGTATATATATATATATATATATATATATATATATATATATATATATATATATATATATATATATATATACGTACATACATAAAATATTAATAATTTTCGTTTTATGGCCGCTTGTAAACTACCTCCGTCATATTTGAATAATATACACGAAGAAGCCAACTTCTGGTTCTGAACTGGAAGAGAATATGGTGTTTGCCCTCTAAATATCTGATTATAAATAAGGTTAAAGAAGTGTCTCTGAAAATGATTCATCGTTTTTATCCTTGCGAGGTATTTCTACAAAGATACAAAAAGGACATTGATGTGGTCTGCTCATTTTGTAAACTGTTTGCAGAAGACTTTTGTCATTTATTTTGGTCTTGTCCCATCTCATGTATTTTTTGGCAAGATATCTATTTACTAATTTCACAACATTTTGACTCTGATTTCTATGGGCTCAAATTAATGCCATAAGTATTTTGTATCTGTAAATAAACTTTGTACTTGTAGAAATATTTTGTGCGTGTGCAAAAAATATTTGTACTTGCAAAAAATATTTGTACTTGCAAAAAATATTTTGTGCGTGTGAAAAAAATATTTGTACTTGCAAAACATATTTGTACTTCTAGATACAAAGCTACAAACTTTTTACAAAGCTACAAACTCTTTTTTTACAAAGCTACAAACTTTTTTTACAAAGCTACAAACTTTTTTTTACAAAAGCTACAAACTTTTTTTCAAAAGCTACAAACTTTTTTTACAACTACGAGTTATGGCACTGTTTTGACGTGCCAAAACTAAGAGCCAATCAGCGATCTTTGGCACGGGTTTCAAAGCGTTTCTGGATAGCCAATCAGCACATTGCATCGCCTACTGACGTCGCCGCCATATTGGATGTGGCAAGACTGGGCTGCAAACTGTTACGGCCCTGTGGCCTCTGTCTGTTTGTGTGTGTGTGTGTGGTTGCTCTGCTCTGCCTCTTCCCAGGTCCTGCTCCCTGCCTTCCCACTCATTGATCACACCTGCAGCCAAGCAGCCATGATTGGGCGTGGCCAGCTACAAATACCTGGGGGGAGCTGCAGTTCGGCCTCTGTGTGGGCCGTTGTGTATGACGAAGCCGTGTGTGTGGCAGGTTTTTCTCCAGGCTGCTGTGGTTGAGGTCTGGCAGACCAGCTTATCGGCTCTCCTAGTGGGGGGGAGCCCGCTTTATGTTGTTTTTTCTTAATAAATGCGCCTCGGCTCTTTTGAAACATTGGTCTCCTCCTATTTTATCCTTCGGTTCCCACCTGTGTTACTCTCCTCATTACCTTTTGCCCATGGGGACGTAACATATTTGGGGGCTCGTCCGGGAATACGAAGGATATCGAGTGGGTCATTGTTTGGTGGGTTTTTGTGGTGGTGAGTTGTTGCTGGTGTTGGGCAGGTGTGTTTGATGTCTGCTGATTTTGTCTGGCCTGGCCATTGTGTGAACTGCCTCCCCAGAAGTAAATGATTGAGCTGAGTGTCCAGCTGGGCTGACTCAGTCGTCCTTCCTGCGGGCACTCGTTTATTATTTTGTCTTTTTTGTTTTCGGAGCAAATCCTGGGTGGGGATTCAATTCCCTGGTGGGGGTAGGCATTTCAGGGCTCAGGCCGCTGATGTGTGGCCTTTCAAGTGGCCCCGAGCCCGGCACGCTCCAGAAGACAGCTAAGCCAGGTATAGTTTTGGTTAGGTAGGTTCTGGGGAAGTTTGTTTCTGGTCAGGTTGGGCTGTGTGTGTTTGCAGGCATCTATGTGCATTCTGTTCATCACTGGTGGGTGACTCACAGGTGTGTTGAGTGCTAAGCCAGTTGTTTAAGCCTAGCAGTGGCTTTGCTGTTCACTTGGTTAGCTCAGGGCTATTGTGTTGGTGCTCAACAGGCTAGTCGGTAGCCTGTGGTGTGGTAGCCTTGTGTGGCTAGTCCAGTGGGGACGGTGGTGTATAGTGTGTAATTGTGTTGTGTGTTTGGTGTCCTGGCGAGCATGGCTGCCTTCGACCTGGATGGGTTTGTGGCTAGCCCCACTCTGAGCTCGCTAGAAGCATGTCGAAGGGAGGACCTGCATGCTATTGCTAAGCATTATGGCATTCCTGTCTCCACTGCGCTCCGTAAGGGAGAGCTTAGGGATGCTGTTTTAAAGGGGATGGTTGACAAGGGTATTCACCTGCCTCCAGTGGCGATTGGGGACCAAGGGGAGGGGGCTTCTGTTGTGGCAGAGCCCTCGGGTGCGAGCGGCTCCGTTTCTCAGGGTGGGGAAGGGGCTGAGGGGGGGCGCTCCGCTCCCAGCGAACAGGGGAACAGCAGTGATGGTGAGGGGGAAGAGAAGCCATACACGATGCCTCGCTTTGACCCCCTCTCTGCTGGGTCTACTCCTGGCTCTAGGCTAGATGCCCGGGTGAAGCTGCGTATTGCTCGTCTCCAGGTAGAGGCTCAGGAACGGAAAGAGGAGCGTGAGGCTCAGGAACGGAAAGAGGAGCGTGAGCTTAGGCTACAGGTGAAGAAGTTGGAGTTGGAAGCAGAGACTGCGGTTAGGATGCGTCAGCTGGAGCTGCAGGGCAGTGAGACCCCTGTCAGCGCTCCTGCTGTAGGTACACAGTCTCCTGCATACCACCCTCCCGGCTTTGACATCAGTAGACATATTTCTCTAGTTCCTGCCTTCCGAGAGTCTGAAGTAGAGTCATACTTTGGTGCGTTTGAGTGAATAGCTACCGCCCTACACTGGCCAGCTGACGTGTGGGCCATCCTGCTGCAGTGTAAGTTGACTGGAAAGGCTCAGGAGGCGTGTGCTTCCCTCTCTGTGGAAGACAGCCTTTTGTATGAGAAGGTGAAAGGCGCTATACTTCGTGTGTACGAGCTAGTCCCAGAAGCCTACCGACAGCGGTTCCGCAACCTCAGAAAGACCTCCGGTCAGACATACTCTGACTTTGCTAGGGAGAAAGTGATTCTTTTTGACCGTTGGTGTGCTGCCTGTAAGGCTGAAGACTATGTGTCTGTGCGTGAGCTCATGCTGTTGGAGGAGTTTAAGGCCTGCGTTCCAGAGCGTACGGTGGTCTATCTCAATGAACAGAAGGTAGCGACTCTACAGCAAGCAGCCTCCTTGGCTGACGAGTTCGCCCTCACACACAAGGCAGTGTTCACTAAACGTGAGTCTTCCCCCCGTGAGTTGTCTGAGAGGGCCACTGATAAGCAGGTCCCTCATGTCCCGTCCTCCCGGTTGAGTGTGAGGACAGATAGGCAGTGTTTCTTCTGCCACAAGCCTGGCCACCTGGTAGCGGAGTGTTTAACTTTGAAACGTCAGCAGCAACAAGCCACAGTTCAAAGGCAGCCGAAAGGGGTGGGGTTGATCAAAACTGAGCTTGATGGGGGTCAGCCTGCTGCTCAGAAAGTTCCTGATGACTGTTTTAAGCCATTTATCTTTGTTGGTCATGTGTCTCTCACAGGTAATCCAGAAGACCAGCGCCCAGTTACGGTGCTACGTGACACTGGGGGCTCTCAGTCCTTTATCCTGTCCAGTGCGTTGCCTTTGGGTGAGAGGTCAGCATGTGGTGTGAGCACGATAGTCAGGGGCATTGGGATGAGTTTTGTGCCTGCTCCCCTCCATCGGGTGCACATAAAGACTAACCTTGTCACCGGTTTCTTCCCAGTAGCTGTCCGCCCCTGTTTCCCAATCGATGGGGTGGATTTCATCATGGGGAACGACATAGCTGGGGGTAAAGTGTGTCCCCCGCCTGAGGTTGTTGGTGTTCCTATTGCGGAGTCTGGGCCTGATGAACTTGCTGAACGCCATCCAGGGGTGTTCACAGCTAGTGTTCTGACTAGGGCACAAGCCAGAAAGCAGGCCCAGGAGGTTTACTTGTCGGACACCCTGTTTGCTTCCCTGTCTAGTGAGGAGCTCTCCCCTGTGGGTGAGTTCGAGAACTGCGTCTCTCAGGGGTCTGAGGGTGTGGTTGGGCCTGTAGCTGACAGTGTGTCCATGCCACTGACTCGTGAGGCACTTATTGGGGCTCAGAAAGAGGACAGGTCGCTAGCCAAGTGTTTTGCCGCTGCTGCTGGTGTCGCCAAGTGTGGTGAGCAGCAGTCTTTTCTTCTTGACAATGGTATGCTGATGCGTCGATGGGTTTCACAGCCAGGTGGTGCAGGTGAAGATTGGGCTACCGTGTACCAGATAGTGCTTCCTACCAACTGCCGTCAGCATGTGCTGGTGTTGGCTCATGAACATCTGTGGTCCGGTCATTTGGGCATAACCAAAACCTATGACCGTATCCTCAGGCACTTCTTCTGGCCTGGGTTGAAGGCTGACGTTGTGCGCTTTTGTAAAACCTGCTGTACCTGCCAGGTTGTAGGAAAACCGAATCAGGTTGTTCCCCCAGCCCCTCTGCACCCCATCCCAGCCTGGGGTGAACCGTTCGAACGCGTCCTGGTAGACTGTGTAGGTCCGATGCCCCGTACAAAGTCTGGCAACCAGTTCCTTCTGACTCTGATGTGTGTTTCCACCCGGTTTCCTGAGGCCATCCCTCTTAGGAGGATTACTGCCCCAGCTATCACTAAGGCTTTGACCAAATTTTTCACCACATTTGGGCTCCCCAAGGTTGTGCAAACCGACCAGGGAAGTAACTTCCTCTCCAGAACTTTCAAGCAGGCTTTGCAGTCTTTAGGTGTCTCCCATTCAGTGTCCAGCGCTTACCACCCTGAGTCTCAAGGTGCGCTTGAACGTTGGCATCAGACCCTGAAGAGTATGCTGCGTAAATACTGTTGTGACACCGGAAATAGCTGGGATGAGGGGGTTCCCTTTGTACTCTTTGCCATTCGTGATGCTAAGCAAGAATCCCTTGGTTTCAGTCCAGCTGAGCTTGTGTTTGGTCACAATGTGCGTGGACCTGTGAAGGTGCTGAAAGAGCGATTTATGTCTGTCCCACCTGCTAAAGTGGAGGTGGCAGATTTCGTCTCTCAGTGTAGGGAGCGACTGCGGAGTGCCTCGAAACTGGCAAGGGGGGCTCTTTCTTCCACCCAGCGTAGCATGAAGACCCGGTATGACAGGAAAGCGGTCAGGCGTCAGTTCCAGCCTGGGGACCAAGTTTTGGTATTGTTGCCAGTGCCTGGTTCTGCTCTCACGGCCCGCTTCTCGGGGCCATATGTTGTGGAGAGCAAGGTATCTGACACTGACTATGTCATCGCCACCCCTGAACGGAGGAGGAAGAAGCGCTTGTGTCATATTAACATGCTAAAATCTTATAATTCCAGGGAAGCTGGTCCAGGGAGGCAGGGACCCGCCTTGGGGGGCATGGCCCCTGATGGGCCGTCTGTCTCTCTGATCTGTGATGGGACTGATCCGGATGATGGTTTGGCAGTGCTGTCAGATGGTCAGCAGAGTGGCAGGTTGTCTAATTCTCAGTTTCTATCAACTGTTGGGTCACAATTAACTTACCTCCCAGAGTGGCAGCGGGATGGTGTTGTCCAGCTGTTCCACGCCTATCCTGCTCTGTTTGATGATGTGCCTTCATGTACCACTGTTCTCCAGCATGATATTGACGTTGGGTCTGCCACCCCCATCAAGCAGCATCCTTATCGCTGTCCTGTCGGGAAGCGGCAGGTCCTGAAGAAGGAGGCCGAGTACCTGCTGCAGAATGGGTTAGCTAAGCCTAGCCACAGTCCGTGGAGTTCCCCGTGTCTGCTGGTTCCGAAGTCTGATGGTACTCCACGTTTTTGCACAGACTTCCGCAAGGTCAATGCAGTGACTGTGCCAGACTCTTTCCCTTTGCCCCGTGTGGAAGACTGTATAGACTGTATTGGTCCAGCTACGGTGATAACGAAACTAGATCTGCTGAAAGGGTACTGGCAGGTACCTCTGACCGCTAGGGCTTCTGACATCTCTGCCTTTGTGACCCCCGATCATTTCTTGCAGTACACGGTGATGGCCTTCGGAATGAGAAATGCACCCGCTACATTCCAGCGTCTGATGCAGATAGTGTTGGGGGACGTGCCTCAGTGTAAAGTGTACCTGGACGATGTGGTAGTGTATTCCACCGTCTGGGAGGAACATCTCTCTAGTCTGGCAGTGGTGTTTGAACGGCTTGCTGCAGCCTCTTTGACCCTTAACCTTGCTAAATGTGAGTTTGGTAAAGCAACCATCACCTATCTAGGGAAACAGGTTGGGCATGGCCGGGTGCGTCCTGTGGATGCAAAGGTCGCGGCGGTGCTGTCCTACCCAGCTCCCACTACCAGGCGGGAGCTCCGCCGTTTCCTGGGCGTGACCGGCTACTATCGCTGTTTCTGTAGGAACTTCTCTGTAGTGGTTGCTCCACTCACCAGGCTGTGTAGCCCGGCTGTGCCATTCACGTGGGATGGGGAATGTCAGACAGCCTTCGAAGCCGCTAAGTCTCTCCTCTGCAGTGCCCCTGTTTTATCTGCTCCTAACTTTGCTCTTCCCTTTAAACTTGAGGTGGATGCCAGTGCTTCCGGGGCTGGTGCTGTGCTACTGCAGGAGGGCGAGGGTGAAGTGAACCATCCAGTATGCTACTTTTCAGTGAAGTTCAAGCGCCATCAGCTGAACTATTCCACCATCGAGAAGGAGACGCTGGCGATGCTACTGGCCCTCCAGCATTTCGAGGTGTATGTTGGCTCCAGTTCCTCTCCAGTGATTGTGTACACTGACCATAACCCTCTGGTGTTCCTCTCACGTATGTACAACCACAACCAGCGCCTGATGCGCTGGGCTCTGTTAGTGCAAGGCCTTAACATCGAGATCCGGCACAAGAAAGGGGCAGACAACGTCGTGGCGGACGCGCTGTCCCGTGGGTGAGCCAGTTCTTGCACAATAACAACCCCGGAGGGGTTTGTTTTTATGGGGGGGGGTGTTACGGCCCTGTGGCCTCTGTCTGTTTGTGTGTGTGTGTGTGGTTGCTCTGCTCTGCCTCTTCCCAGGTCCTGCTCCCTGCCTTCCCACTCATTGATCACACCTGCAGCCAAGCAGCCATGATTGGGCGTGGCCAGCTACAAATACCTGGGGGGAGCTGCAGTTCGGCCTCTGTGTGGGCCGTTGTGTATGACGAAGCCGTGTGTGTGGCAGGTTTTTCTCCAGGCTGCTGTGGTTGAGGTCTGGCAGACCAGCTTATCGGCTCTCCTAGTGGGGGGGAGCCCGCTTTATGTTGTTTTTTCTTAATAAATGCGCCTCGGCTCTTTTGAAACATTGGTCTCCTCCTATTTTATCCTTCGGTTCCCACCTGTGTTACTCTCCTCATTACCTTTTGCCCATGGGGACGTAACAAAACTAATACAAGTAAATTGACTTATTTTCATAAAGCACCTTTCTACAAAGAAATGTACGTTTTACGTCTCATTTATTCATTCACACACGCACTAATATACTTGGGAAACAGTTAGACACCAAATATAATATATTTAATTTTCTCAGATGGCAAAAATAAGAACTTTAATGATCCCACATAGAAGTAATTCATGTTATATCAGCTATAGAGAACAAGGTAGTGCCGAAAAACAATATATATCCCCCCTCACAAAAATAGAGACATATTTTTTTATCAACAAAACAAATTAAAAAAAATCAAATAACCAAATAACATATTTGAACCATTTTTCAGACAATAAAATAACAATAACAATAAAATGTAATGTAATGTGTAAAAATGTAAAATATGCTTTGTTAATGAGAGAATATGTTTCTCTATTTTTCTTATTTTTGTGAGGGGGGATATAAATGGGTCAAATATGTTATTTGGTTATTTGATTTTTTTTTAATTTGTTTTGTTGATAAAAAAATATGTCTCTATTTTTGTGAGGGGGGATATATATTGTTTTTCGGCACTACCTTGTTCTCCATAGCTGATATAACATGAATTACTTCTATGTGGGATCAATCAAGTTCTTATTTTTGCCATCTGAGAAAATTAAATATATTATATTTGGTGCCTAACTGTTTCCCAAGTATATTAGTGCGTGTGTGAATGAATAAATGAGACGTAAAACGTAAATTTCTTTGTAGAAAGGTGCTTTATGAAAATAAGCCCATTTACTATTAGTTTGCAGCCCAGTCTTGCCACATCCAATATGGCGGCGACGTCAGTAGGCGATGCAATGTGCTGATTGGCTATCCAGAAACGCTTTGAAACCCGTGCCAAAGATCGCTGATTGGCTCTTAGTTTTGGCACGTCAAAACAGTGCCATAACTCGTAGTTGTAAAAAAAGTTTGTAGCTTTTGAAAAAAAATTGTAGCTTTTGTAAAAAAAGTTTGTAGCTTTGTAAAAAAAACTTTGTAGCTTTGTAAAAAGTTTGTAGCTTTGTATCTGGAAGTACAAATATGTTTTGCAAGTACAAATATTTTTTGCAAGTACAAATATTTTTTGCAAGTACAAATATTTTTTGCACACGCACAAAATATTTCTACAAGTACAAAGTTTATTTACAGATACAAAATACTTATGGCATTAATTTGAGCCCATAGAAGCGTGGCATTTTTTTTTTATTTCCGGGCCTCACACTGGAGGTAGTCCTGAGACGAGAGCCTGCACAGGGAGAGGCCTGACGCGAGAGGTCTGCAGCAAGACCCTTCTCGTTACTTCTGACACAACTGAAAGAGACTGGTTGAGGAAAAACATTCCTGCACGTACTTTAACAAGATGGAAAAGAAGGTATGCGCGTGTCAAACCCCTGTTTGTTTAGTCATCTTGTGCTTTTCCATGAAATTGTATTGTAAGATTATACTGTTTTTTAATGTGTATGTCTTATATATGTGGCACCTCGCGTAAGTCTTGTAGGTGTTTTCTATGATAATTATAAGACTTTAGTTTTCACTGATAGTTGTCCGGTTCATATAAGTTGATATTACGCATATCTACTAAGGATATTGTATGTAGAATTACTATTATATACTGTTCTTATAAGTCCCCAAATCATACAAGTTTCATATTGTACAACTTTACTAAGGATCTTATATCTGGTTTGACTGTCTTATGTGTGGCCAGGTCAATGAGGGAGGAGACCGGACACAAAAATATTTTTTAGTAGGATCTTTATTACCCCGACTGCCCTCAAACGAGCACAGTATTAATTTTCTAATTTTGAGAGAAATGTTCTTTGTAACAGTCAAAATAAAAAATGAAAATAAGTTCTTTCTTGTCTCTCTGAATATCTCAGTCTCAAATAAGCAAAACCAATGAAACAAAATAAAAACAAATCAAAACCAAACACTAACAAACAACAGTAGTGGCCTATTCCTAGGTAAACAGGAAATAAAATAAATTAATTAACATGAATACATTTTGAAGCCACTCTCCTCATCTTATCAGACACATTTTACAGTACATATAAAGTTTTAGCTCTGTAAACTTCATGAAATAATTTAATAAACACCATCAATTAACTTTAATGTACATTCTTAAATATCTCAGTGCAAAATATACTTTTTAAATGACCTTTAATGAACTTGTGCATTCAAAACCCGAAATCATGTGCTCACTTACTCTAACTTGTAGTTTCAGAGCCTCATCCTGCACCTGGATGCAGCTCACACGGCTCTGTCTCCCCTCTACATGGGTAACATAACATATAGCTTCATAAACAGCCTTTAACACTGAAATTATAACAAGAACTAATATTTCAGTACATTATGTGCCACTTACGCTGACCCGTGGTCGTCTATGGCGGTTCCCGACACCGTGGACACAATACATGAAACCCCGACCGACGAGAAGTATACACGACGTTCTCAGTCACACACACTCGTCAGACAGCTCAATTACCGGTCCGCTCTAACTCCTTCACTCAGTCACGTATTTCCTCTGTGATAGAAGGTTTTCACGACTCAAACCCATCACACACTCTCACAGACAAGAAATACACCTCTGCCATTGTTTGCATTACGAAGACGACGATTCGCGGGCTTTGACGTTTCGCGGGCATTGACGTTTCGCGGGCATTCAGGTCTCGCGTGACTTCCTGGTTCTCACAGGATTCTCAACCTGGCTGGCCTTAAAGTGACAGTACGCATTGTATTAGGGCTCAGCTAAAACAAAAAACACAGTAACCCCTGTTCACTTGGCTACATTCTCCCCTGCTACAAGTCAACGTCCTCGGTGACTTCTGTATCCATAGCCCCTTTAAGTTGTGATGAATAAAAGACCATGCCAGCTAACACCTGAGATAGCAGATCTGCACTAAAGGACACTGCGTTGCATGCAGACTTGGGTACGTTAAAAGGGTTTCTGTTCTTTCCAGCTGTTGTTCTCTGGCTCCTTCGTGGAGGGGAAATGGGTGTGTCACCACTGACCGACCCCTCTTTTTTCCTCCTTGGAGCAGGCACAGGCCTTTCCTCTGGCTTCTCTGCAGGTGCAGAGGGAGATCCTGATAGAGGATGAGAACAGGGCAATGTTTCCGTTTCTAAGCTCTCCTCAGGTACGTCACTCATCTCCTCTTCACATCCATCCTCACTCTCTTCTATTCTCTCAGTCTCTTTCTGGTATTCGGTCTCAACCACTGGATCCACATCCTCAATCTCCTGGGTTGCAACCGGCTCAGCTGCGGGATATGTCACTCTCTCCTCCAAAATGAACTCAGGCTCCATGAACTCCATCTCCAACTCGGGACTTGGGGCAGGTTCATCCACAGGAGTGGCTGACTGGCGACGTCGCCTCGGCGCTGGCACAGGACCCACACAAGGCCGCAGGTTGGACCTATGCACCCTCTTTACCGGCCCACCCTCGAGGGGCCCCACCGTATACGTGGTCCCTTGGATCTCAACAACTTTGTACGCCGTGGCTGACCAAACGTCTTGGATCTTGTTCCTTCCTGGTGGACGATGGCGGAGGTAAACCAGCTGTCCCACCTCAACATCTGGACAGTACACGCGCTCTTGCTGCTGAGCTAGTCTCTCTTCAGCCTTTCGTTCAGCACATTCTCTCGCTCTGGCATGTGCATCTTGAAGACGCTCCTGGTGTACAGCCAACCAGTCTGGTTTATCACTGTTCTCCTGTTCATGGCCCAGCAGTGCATCAATGGGAAGATGAGGGTGAACTCCAAACAGCAAATAATAGGGTGAATACCCCGTGGTCGAGTGTGGTGTGACATTGTACGCATACACAAGCTCTGACAGGTGTTCAGGCCAACGCCGCTTCTTCTCAGGGGGAAGTGTACGCAAAAGATCATGCAGAGTGCGATTGAACCTTTCACACTGGGGGTTCCCTTGTGGGTGATGTGGCGTTGTTCTGGTTTTCTTCACTCCATACAGTCTGCATAACTCTGCAATCACTGCACTTTCAAAATTCCTGCCCTGATCAGAGTGCAGGCGCTCTGGTACTCCATATTTTAGAAACCACTCTTTCAGGATGACTTTAGCAGTAGTTTCTGCCTTCTGATCACGTGTGGCAAAGGCCTGACTGAACTTAGTAAACACATCTGTCATTACAAGTACATTTTCACGACCATCTGTAGCACGTTCCAGTGTTGTGTAATCCATAGCAACCACCTCAAGTGGGCGGGTGGCCAAGAATGGAGTCTGTGGTGCTTGAATCTTTGGCTGTGGCATTTTTGTTAACACACACCTCTGACATTTCTTCACCCACTGCTCAACATCCCCATACATACCCACCCAAAAACATCTTTGTCTCAACAGGCCCAACGTCCTTTCGATTCCTTGATGTCCCATTTGCTCGTGAACGCTTTTGAAAACCTGCTCCTTCAGACAGTCCGGCAGCAGGAGCTGATGGCAGGTTCCAGTGTGAGCATCTTCAATCACTCTGTACAGAAGTCCATCCTTCTCCTGTAGACGCGACCACTGTTTAAACAAAGAGCAGACTGGCTTTGTTAGAGTTTTCTTTTCCCGGTAGGTTGGTTTCCTTTGTTTATCCCAAAACCCTCTCAAAACTCTGAGCGCTGGATCAGACTCTTGGAAGCTCTGGAGCTCTGCTTTGGAATATCCAGGGAGTGTGGGAGTGTTGTCCTGGGCCACACTGTTAGCTCCTGTCTTGCTGACCTCCGCTGCACTTAACTGTCTGAGTTTACAACACTCAACACCTGCTGTTACTAGATCTAAGTCTAGGGCTGTACCTGTCCTGAGAGTGTTACATATGGCTACACACCCATCATATTCTGCATCCTCACTATCGGGTTCTGGCTCACCATTTGCTGGTTGCCGAGAAAGGGCATCAGCAGCAGTATTACACCTGCCGGGGCGATACTTTACCTCAAAATCAAACACGGCCAACTGAGAAACCCACCGCTGCTGAATGGCTCCTAAACTGGCTGTGGAGAGGTGGCACAGGGGGTTGTTATCGGTGATGATGGTGAACTTTGACCCCAAAAGATAACTCCTAAATTTTTCTGTGACTGCCCACTTTAAGGCTAGGAGCTCAAGCTTCATGCTGCTATAGTTCTGATCATTCTTTTCTGCCCCTCTGAGCCTCCTACTGGCATATGCTATAACTGTCTTCCTTCCCCTTTGTTCCTGATGTAAAACCGCCCCTAAACCCAGGCTGCTGGCATCTGTCTCTAGTATAAAAGGAAGAGTGAAATCTGCATAGCCTAGTGTGGGAGCACTGGTTAGCTTTTCTTTCAAATGCTCAAAAGCTCTTAGACACTCTGGTCTCCATGACGACCTGAACAGCTGATTAGCCCTGACCTGGCTGCTTTCCTTGACACATGCAGTTACAACATCATGAAGAGGCCCTGCAATCTGTGAAAACCCCTCTATGAACCTCCTATAGTAACTGCAAAATCCCAAAAACGACCTAAGATCTTTTACAGTGCTAGGGATGGGCCATGACTTCACTGCACTTATCTTTTCTGGATCTGTGTCTATGCCTTGGGCTGAGACCTGGTGGCCAAGGAACCTAACCTCAGGTTGGAGAAAATGACACTTTTCCACTTTAACTTTCAGACCTGTCTCTTTCAATCTCTTCAGAACGGTCTCAAGTCTCTCCAAGTGGTCCTGGAAGGTTGGAGAAAACACAAGCAAGTCATCTAAATAAACCAACACAATCTGGAAGGCTAAATCACTCATCGTGGCCTGCATCAAACGCTGAAACGTTGCTGGGGCGTTAGTTAGCCCGAAGGGCATTCGTAGGTACTCGTATAGCCCAAAAGGTGTTGTGAACGCTGTTTTGTCCCTATCCTTCTCATTCATCACAACCTGGTGGTATCCGCTTGCGAGATCGATGGTTGAGAAGAAAGCCGCACCACTCAGGGCATCCAGACTCTCGTCGATGCGCGGAAGTGGAAATGCATCACGCCTTGTTTTCAAATTCAGCCTCCGGTAATCTACGCATAGCCTCAAACTTCCATCAGGCTTGCGCACTAGAACGATTGGTGAAGCATACGAGCTTGAACTCTCCTGAATCACTCCCTTTCTCAACAGGTCAGAAATGTGCTCTTTAACCTCTTTGTACTGATTAGGTGGTATACGGCGGTACGGTTGGGAGACTGGTGTTTCATCCAGTAGCGGGATTTCATGTTTCACCCGATCAGCGGATCCCAGATCTTCATCATTAGCTGCGAACACATCCACGTATTTCATCAAAACTGCCACAAGCTCTTTCTGCTGCTCTGGTGTACCTCCCAAGTGCAAGCGGTCAAGTAAAGTCTGTGCGTCACTGTCAGATCCCTGCTCTTCTTTCCGGTTAACTACCACTTCCTCATGGTTAGCAGAGATACGCTGAAACTTTACTTCGTAAGGGTCACCCTCAACACACTGACCCTGGCTAAGAATACCAAGCCTACTCTTCGGGGAGAGCCAGACATCTTCTGGTGAAAAGTTGATTACTTGGACAGGAAAAATGTGATTGTTGGATGTTATCACTGTAGGAACAACTATCAACCCACCAGGCAGTGGAAAGTTCCCTGGTTCAAACAGCGTGACGCCCCCACCCTCTGTCTGGTTTTTACGGCCTCGCACGTGGACGGTGGAGACGGATGAAGCAGGTACATGTACCTTGTTTTTGCCAGCTACACGAGCCACGGACACCTTCTCAATGAGCTCTGCCTCTTGCACCCGGTTGAAGGCTTCTCTCCAAGCAGAATCCAGCTCACCCTGTAGAGTTGTGTCGAACTCTGAAAGCATTAATTGCCTGCACCGTTTAGCAATGTTCATTCCAATGATGCCAGGTAGAGAGGAGTCTGGTTCGTTTGTTCCTTCGTCTTTAATTATGAGAAAACCACACTCTGGGATGGTAAGTCCAGCTACCTGTATGTCAAGCTCAACATAACCTAAGTATGGCATCGGTAACTTGTTTGCAGCTGTTAACTTGAGCCATTTAGCAGTGCAGTGCATGTCATCTTCTTCTCCATGGAGGTGGTCTCTGAAGAAACCTTCTGTCAAAGTGCTAACATTACTTCCTGTGTCTAAAAGGCATCTCAGCGGGACACCATCTATCTGAATGTCTACCTCGGGACACTCGCCTACAGCATTTTTAAAAAAACGCTCTTTGGTAAAGTGTCTGCTGAGCCTTCTGACTTACCTCGCACTGCCCGGCTCATAGCAATGGAGGGATCTCGTTTCCCTGTGTTGCAGGAGAAGCGGTAACACTGGGCTTGCTCTCTTGTCTACGCGGTGTGGTGCAATATCTAGCAATATGCCCCACCCCTTCACAGCGTAAACAGATTGGCTGACCATCGCTGGTGTACTTAGGCTGCACTTTGAGTCTACTACCCTTATTAACAACACCTGCACTGAGATTCTGGGTAGTGAGCTCACGAACTGCATTGGTTAGCTCACCAATAGCTTTACCCTGCTGTGCGATTATCTTTACTACCTCCTGCAAGGTCAGTCTCAAGTCAGTTGGTGTGTCTGTGGTCTGTTGTGTCATCTCACTGGGGTTAGCGCCAACTAGATTTCTGCTTCTCGCTACATTTGAGCTCCGAGGACAGTCTTCCAGAGCCCACAAAATTGCTTCTTCACGGACCTCAAACAAACTAGACCGCGGTTTCCCTCTAACGAGCCTTCGGAGTTCGCGTCGGAGGGCGGAGTCACGCACACCTTCAATGAACTGGTCTCTAAGTGCTAACTGTGCGTCAGCTACTGCATCAGAGGACTGTTGAAGGGCGGAGTTAAGCAGCTGTGAGAGTGCATGGGAATAATCTCTTAGGTCCTCTCCCTCTAACTGTCTACGGGCATAGAACGCATGCAACAGTTGTGGGGTGCTGCGCTTTTCCCTGAAGGCTCCCCTAAGGCATGTGAATAGGTCACTGGGTTCCCAAACCTGTCCCCCCATACACAACTTGACTTCTTCTAAGGCTGCACCTCTTAACAGCGAAAGGACAAAATCTGCTTGATCCTGACTGCGGAGACCCCTTGCTCTCATCACCCTCTCTACCTCCTCTATGAACTCATCGACAGTGTAAATATCTTTACCTGGTTCACCACCAAATGGTACAATATGTTTTTCCCTTGGAATGTAAACAACAGATCTTGTTTGAACATCACCCAAATTGGCAATACTGGACAAAACTTCCTCATGTTTCTTACTCAATTCCAGGACTTGTGACTGCAGCTGCTGTACCACAGGGTTACCTTCATCACCCTGCACAGAAGCAGTGGCGCTGTCCGCCTCCTCGTCGCTGGACGCTCCAGGAGCAGCCGCTCCCCTGTCTTCTTTTGACATTTTGAAAAATCTTATTGTGTCTATATTGCAGGAAAATAACAGTTCAAGTTTAATGTCTCTCAGTCCAAGTCTCTGAGACGGGACACCAGACGATCAGCTCCTCCAGCGATCCACGTCAGCGATGCAGACGCTCCTCTCGTCCTGGATCACCAGCCCGCACAGCAACTTCTGGAACACCACGCGCTGGTCCAGTCTTCACCACTACTGTTGTTTGTTTGCTCTATGTAGTTTCTCTATCTGACTAAAATCTCAAAATTAAACAGGGTATCCCACTTCTGACACCAATTAGTGTGGCCAGGTCAATGAGGGAGGAGACCGGACACAAAAATATTTTTTAGTAGGATCTTTATTACCCCGACTGCCCTCAAACGAGCACAGTATTAATTTTCTAATTTTGAGAGAAATGTTCTTTGTAACAGTCAAAATAAAAAATGAAAATAAGTTCTTTCTTGTCTCTCTGAATATCTCAGTCTCAAATAAGCAAAACCAATGAAACAAAATAAAAACAAATCAAAACCAAACACTAACAAACAACAGTAGTGGCCTATTCCTAGGTAAACAGGAAATAAAATAAATTAATTAACATGAATACATTTTGAAGCCACTCTCCTCATCTTATCAGACACATTTTACAGTACATATAAAGTTTTAGCTCTGTAAACTTCATGAAATAATTTAATAAACACCATCAATTAACTTTAATGTACATTCTTAAATATCTCAGTGCAAAATATACTTTTTAAATGACCTTTAATGAACTTGTGCATTCAAAACCCGAAATCATGTGCTCACTTACTCTAACTTGTAGTTTCAGAGCCTCATCCTGCACCTGGATGCAGCTCACACGGCTCTGTCTCCCCTCTACATGGGTAACATAACATATAGCTTCATAAACAGCCTTTAACACTGAAATTATAACAAGAACTAATATTTCAGTACATTATGTGCCACTTACGCTGACCCGTGGTCGTCTATGGCGGTTCCCGACACCGTGGACACAATACATGAAACCCCGACCGACGAGAAGTATACACGACGTTCTCAGTCACACACACTCGTCAGACAGCTCAATTACCGGTCCGCTCTAACTCCTTCACTCAGTCACGTATTTCCTCTGTGATAGAAGGTTTTCACGACTCAAACCCATCACACACTCTCACAGACAAGAAATACACCTCTGCCATTGTTTGCATTACGAAGACGACGATTCGCGGGCTTTGACGTTTCGCGGGCATTGACGTTTCGCGGGCATTCAGGTCTCGCGTGACTTCCTGGTTCTCACAGGATTCTCAACCTGGCTGGCCTTAAAGTGACAGTACGCATTGTATTAGGGCTCAGCTAAAACAAAAAACACAGTAACCCCTGTTCACTTGGCTACATATGTCTAACTTACAAGTTTCAGATAAAAGAGACAAAAACTTTATAAAATTTATATATATCTTTTCCATATGGGTTATTTCAAGGAAGTTGGAAGTTATCGTTTTAGCTTAGTCAATATCCACTCTATATGTACTGAAAAGAGTTTACTTATCTCTGCATGGTTGCTCATCCTCTGAATCAAAGTACCTCTCTTCAAGGGAAACTCTTTCTTCTGTCTGGACATGGCGCACACAAGCATATTATGCATGCAGAGGTAATTAAACTCTTTTCAGCACATTTAGGCCCGGTTTCACAGACAAGGCTTAAGCCTAGTCTCAGACTAAAATGCTGTTTGAGCTGGCTTAACTTTAAGTCACTTGCACAGACATATCTTAAAATAGTCATAGATTTAGTCTGTTCTGGATTAAACAAAGCCAATTGCAAAATGGTGGATTAGAGCTACTCTAGGACTAAATTGAAGTCTACATTAATCCTGCAAAGAGGCAGGTTTAACTTCAGCTTAGTACTGTTTGTGAAAGGGAGCACAGATGGTTTGGGAGCATGGAGTATTTGGAATATCTAAATGAAGACCAATATTCGCTACAGAGGCCAGCCAGACAAATACTTGTGGATAGGAGTAATCCATTGAATCAGTTTGATGAAATAACTTTCCGAGACCGCTTTCGTATGTACAAAGAAGATGTACTGGAGATAATTACTTTGGTTGAGCCTAGACTTTCCTCCATGTCTCAAAGAGGAAGGCCTGTACCCAGTTCTCTCCAAGTTCTGATCACTTTGAGATTCTTGGCATCTGGAACCTTTCATCGTGAAACTGGTGATTTGTGTGGTGTCAGTGAAGCAACAGCGTGTAGAATAGTTCACAATGTCTGCAGTGCCATTTGTGAACTGAGAAATATGTACATGAAGTTCCCTGATGCTGCTGAGCAAGCCAACTATAAAGTGCGATTCTACGAATATGGGAACTTCCCAGGAGTGATTGGCTGTATCGATGGATGTCATGTTGAAATCAAGTGTCCATCAACTCCTGATGCTGAGGAGTACAGGAACCGTAAGAACTGATTTTCCATCAATGTTCAGGCTGTATGCACTCCCAATTTAGAGTTTCCAAACATTGTTGCCCGTTGGAAAGGAGCAACACATGACTCAAGGATTTTTCACAACTCTTCATTTTGTGCTCAGTTTAAGAGAGGGCAACATAGTGGAATACTACTTGGTGACAGTGGATATGCTCAGAGTTCCTATTTATTCACGCTTTGGCCACATCCCACAACTACTGAGCAGCAAAGATACAACAGAGCTCATATTCGCACTAGAGGGATGGTCGAGCGTATGTTTGGAGTGTGGAAAAATCGATTCCAGTGTTCGACTTCGTTTTGAGCCAAGAAGATGCTGCAAGGTGATCATTGCTACAACTGTTCTGCACAACTACCTGAAGCAGCATAATTGTCCTGACCCTCCAATGGAAGACCAGAATGATCCAGATGTGCCCATGCCGGTGGCAGAAAATAACCGAGGACTTGCACTCAGAGCTGCTTTCACATTGCAGCACTTCAGTTAGAAAAGAGATACATTTAACCATGGAATGTATTGATTATGGTAGTGCTGGGCGGTATGACCAAAAATTTATATCACGGTATTTTTCAAAATTATATCGGTTTCACTGTATATCACGGTATTTTTTTTTTCATGCACAACTGGGTGTTAACCACATTTTCTAATGATTTGGAAAGGAATTGTTACAGTAAATTGGCTTAGAATGGCCCATTTTACTGTAATGAGGACGAAATATTGTAGAAAAACAATGTCCACATTAGTATAAATACAGGTTTGCATGGGCTCACAAATTGATGCCGTTTACAATGAGGTGGCACTTGTGATTCTAATGTAGGGCTGAACGATTTTTGAAAATAATCTTGTGATTTTTTTTCCTCAATATTGCGATTGCGATTTAATATGCAATTATTTTTTTTCTCATGTATTTTTCAACTACACAAGCAATAAATCAGTCTGTTTCAAGTAGATTTTCACTTGAAATAAATAGAAAAATCTGCCAGTGGAACAAGATTTTTTTGCTTGTAATAAGAATACATCTTGTCCCACTGGCAGATTTTTCTACTTATTTCAAGTGAAAATTTACTTGAAACAGGTGAAAATTGTCAAATAAGTTATTTTTCTGGTGATGACTAAATGTTGAAATAGTAAAACCACATTCATTGATGAAATGACATAAGGGATGGAAAGGGGAGATGGCAGTTTTACAGGGGGGATGATTTGGACCGTTTTTATTTCAGGGGGGATGATTTGGACCGTTTTTATTTCAGGGGGGGGGGGCGCCATCACATCACCACTCATCCACCCTCAACTCGAGTACTGCTCACAGGGAACTGAGAACTTCATAAATAACTCAAAAATCCCAGAGAGAAAAAAAAACACCAGCAAACTAACAAACAAACCAATAAAGCTCAGAGTTAACAAAACGAACCAGCAATAAACAACTGGCAGCCGCGCTGTCTAACCTCCTGATGAACTGTCGGGCTGCAGGTGGTTTAAGGCTGATTTATGGTTCAGCGTTACACCAACGCAGGGCCTACGCCGTAGGGTACGCGACCTACGGCGTAGGCTCTGCGTCGATTTAACGCGGAACCATATATCAAGCTTCACAGCGCGACACGCGCTCCTCGCAGACTCCGCGCTCATATATTTAATACATTTATAAAGCCCATATATTTATAAAGTCTCACTTGGCCGAGCCCAAACGCTGAGACCATGGTAGATTAAGGTTACACGCTGCACTGTTGACTTTTCCCTGCCGGCTCTGCTAACTCGCAACGTGACCGGATCACGAGACTGGTCAAATGGCAGCCTTTGCGGTTAAAAAATTTCGTTTCGGCACAAGTTCCCCTGTGTCATGTTCTGGAACAGATGTGGGACTTTCGTTTTCAGCCATCTTCACCCACATGTGTCCGCTGTAAACAATGCAACTGCTAAACAGTCCCCTCACAAACAGTGTCCAGCGGCGCTACGTTCCGCCGCGCGGCGTTCCCAACGTTGTGTGCGCTACTCACCGGTAAATGAAAAATTCATATCATAAGAAAAATAAACACCGGTATTCGGTATGAACCGGTATACCGCCCAGCACTAGATTATGGCTTGTTCTTGCCTTAATAGTGTTTGTTGTGTACAACATATATAAATAGTGTGCTGAAAAATTTAATGAAACTCAACCAAGGCTCTTGTCAAGTGAGAAAACCTTTATTTTCATAAGATATTTCATCACATAGCTGTCTCATGCAGCTTTCTTTGAACAGCTCTCTCTTCTAATTTAATATCCAATTCGACCTGTAGAATTCTCATTTTCATGTCATGCTCTTCTTTCGGATATTTCATTTTCTGCTCATGAAATTCTAAGGCTAACTTTTCATGCATGGACATCCTTTTGGGTCTCTGCTGGAAGGTGGTGGCAGCATCTTTTCTCTGGGATGCCATGCCAGATGTGGAGGGTGCACAGTCACTGTGCACCCTCCCTCTGGGAAAAGAACTACAAAAACTCACATGGTCCTTGGAATGAAATAAAAATAAAGATAGACACAGACAGTGGAATAATCATGTACAGAAGGAGGTAACTAATTTACTTTCTACGGTATATTTACCCTTTGTGCTCAGTTCTTCATGTCCACTGTCCAAATGGTCATCATCTGGTATACCATCCAGAGGTTGCTGGTCCTCTATTATTCCAGTCAACAAGTCAGCAAATTCATCGGTCTTGTCTTTACTTGGTGGGGGTCCACCAGTAGTAAATCTCTCTCTTCTGGCCTCTGCATTCTTTTTTTTCAGATCTAATTTGATGTTCTTCCACAGAGTCTATGAAGGCAGATATCATTCAATATAAACAATGTCACAAAACTATCACATCTGTGATATACAGATCATAATAGACATGTCTCACCTGCAGTTGCTGTACCGCTCTTGTGGTTACATTTTCATTTGAGTTGAATTCACTGCAAATGGCAGCCCAAGCACTCTTCTTCTTATGTTCAATAGCAGCACTATGACCTTTACTTTCAATAACAGCATGATTTCCCACAATTTGTTTAAATAGAGTTTTTTCGTACTCAGTAAAGTTCTATGAGCGTGTTCTTTTACCTTCAGCCATGTTTGGTGTCAAAATTCCCTCCAGCAGAACTGTCCTCAATTCCATTCCAGGTTTTTATGAGCACCATTAGGCTAACAGACTGTGCTCCCACTTAGGATAATGAGGTTTAACCCAGGTGTTCTCATTTAAGCTTACTCCAGGGGCCCGTTTCACAAAGCAGGTTTAGTGAAAACTCTGAGTCTGTTAACCCTGAAATGAGGGAAACTCTGAGTTTTCCGTTTCACAAAGGGAGGTAACTCAAACCAGAGAAAGAGAGGTAACTCTAGCCTGTTTCACAAAGAGAGGTAACTTAAGCTCTCGGTCAGTTACCGTAGTAACAGACTCTCTGAACCTAACCTGGTCGGGACCAGGTTTATTTCAGCGAACCTGGAGTTTCTCTCTGTCTCCTCCCTCAGTCGCGTCAATTCAGCCAATGGGCCTTTACGCAATACACATCCGTTTTCTGCACCACGGACAGCAAGCGGCAGAGCAGAAAAGGCTTATCTAACAAACGCAATTTAACTCGTTCACTTTATTCACTATGTCAGCGCAACGATATCACAGGGACATCCGAGTTTAACTTCAAACAGTCCAAATGCAAAAAGGAGAGGCAGAGTAAAAAAAAGTCAAATATTTCCCTTAAACAGATGTATAAGAGGATTTATATCTTACTTTGAGATGGACTTGCATAATTAATCCATCAGTGGCTAACAGCCTCGTTAATATCTTCTGGACCCATCACTTGCCTTCTTTCTTTTTTTTTTAATTGCGTGGTTGTCTGCTTCCTTTTCATTTTTATAAGTTAGTAACACTGCAGAGCGCACTTTCTTTTTTTAACTTTATTTAAAACTTTATTTAAAAGTTCCAATTACAGTCAGAACATTGACCGTGGACAGTCAGGCATCAAGGAATTAAATAAACAAATACAGTATGAGACATAAAGTGGATGAAGTGCATAAGTCATTACATAAGTAACATAAATATAATAAAATAAATCAATTTAAATAAAAAGAAAGAAAATTGCAGGACATATATTATATCTGCAGAGCGCACTAAAATA
This sequence comes from Cololabis saira, assembly GCF_033807715.1. Classification (NCBI taxonomy): domain Eukaryota; kingdom Metazoa; phylum Chordata; class Actinopteri; order Beloniformes; family Belonidae; genus Cololabis; species Cololabis saira. The sequence continues at coordinate 13,733,282 of NC_084601.1, read as the reverse complement.
GAGATTGATAGTGACCACTGTCGTCAGGGACGCTGGGACATTTCAAGATATGAGGGGGGGGGGGGGGGGGGGGGGGGGGGGGGGGGGGGTACAAGTGTTGGGATAGATAATACCTACTGAAATCCATCATGTTGTTCTGATATGCATTTGTAGTTATTTTATATGTATGAAGTAATAGAATACATCAATACAAATAGATACAGAGTAATTCCATAAATGTATTTAAAAAAAAAACATTTACATTCTCCCCTGAAGCCGAGGTGTGGCAGCTGCCGTACCCAATTGACGGCCCTGATCTAATTGACAATAAAATTTCATTTTTTTTTTCAAAATATGCTCTCATAATCGCCATATGCACGTATTAACACTTCTAACTCCAGTGGCGTGAAGTATGTGGATCTTCAGATGCAAACTAACGTTTCCTCAAAGGGATTTTGTAAATTGAAAAGATAAATAAAGTTAAAAAGAAAAAAAAGAAAACGTATGTCGCTCTTTTGTGTCGCCGGTTGCCATGGTGAATCCTTGTATCAGCGCTCTACTGATGATGGCTTTTTATTTCCCTCACGCTCGCGCTTAACTCCAGGTGAAACTACTTAGAGTTGAGTAAATTACCTCAAATCCGCTGTTCTGGAACCGAAAACTCAGAGTTTCCGATCTCAGAGTAGATCAACTAAGAGTTCAGGATTAAACTCAGTGTTTGTTGAACCTGCTTTGTGAAACGGACCCCAGGACTCCACAGTCTGGGACTAATTAAGACAAATGTAAGCCACGCTCATGCAAGCCACTTAAATGACCTAGCTTTACTAGTCTGACTTAGGCCTACTCCTGGCTTGATATAAGCCTTGTGAAACCGGGCCATAGAGTGGATATTGACTAAGCTAAAACGATAACTTCCAACTATGTGAAAATCAGACATTGTTTTTGAATCGTAGTTCAACAGAATCAGTAAAAAGGTGGACTGATTATTATTGAGTGTATGATGGAAATCTGTTATTTCATAATCATTTACCCTGTTATTCTGCTCCACTTATGAGTTCACTGTGAGTACATTCAGTTCTTGTTAGGACAAAAAAACTGTGTCTGAATATTCTTGGTTGGCTTTGCTGTCCTATGCAGCTGTAAGGATTTGTTACGAGAACCATATATTTTGTCTAAAGCATTTTGCTCTGCTCTGGTAAATTTACTATTGATTATTTCGTCTCAGTCCTTCATAAATCTCTTGATATGTATGTTAATAAAATTCTCTGGAGTCTAGCCATTGCCTTGTTTTTATTTCTTAAGTGTCATCATTTCAGTCTTCAGACATTTTAGTCACCTGATGGTTCAAAAGTTTCCGCAGAGGTATATATTGATATATTGATTGATATTGATATATATTAATTCCACAACAAAGTGTATTATTAATTTCCATTTATTGTAAGATAAAAAGCCAGTGGAAGTTTTTAATATTACAAAATGAAGAAAATTGAATAAATATCACACTGTAAACCTGAGATTAGTCAGGACGTAAAGATCATTCAACTTAAGCATTTCAAATCATTTATTGAAAAAAAAGATGGAAAATCATCCAGACCTTTTTATTTTCTTTATACATTTCACAAATAACTTGTCTGACTTATTTATTGGAATGAAGAGTAAAATTCTGAGAAAATTCAAACTCTATTTCCTTTATCCTGAAGAATGTAATCGGATGATTGTCTTTTCATAAACCTTTCAATATTTGTGATGATTTCACCATTTTAAATGATCATTATCCAAAATGAATCAAATTTAATTGATCAACACATCTTACAGAGTGATTACGGACACAGCTTCTGCAACACTAAAGTGGACATGTTTTACAAACAAAAGCATATTCTCCTGAACAGGATATATCGTTCCAGTTTTTAGGTGTGTCCCAGTTGGTGTTAACACATGTTTCCTTCCACCATCCGTTTGGCTCTCCTGAGTTCCAGTTGCTGAAGCTGAGTTTGGATCCATCAGACCAGAACCATGATCCATCCTGCTGAGCGTCAGTGAGTCCGATCCAGGTCTCCCCCTCAAAATGATCAAAGTTTTTGATCAGCGATTTGACAAAGTTCTCTTCATTCTGACTGTGGATGGACACCAGGTTGGCTCCTTGTGACAAACAGTGGAGCTCTGCATTGGCCCAGTTCATCCGTGTAGCGACGTACTTGTAGCAGCGGTCGTTGAAGTTGTACCAGAACATGGGACAGCCGCCTCGCAGCAGCTTCACCTCCTGCTCCTTCACCTCCTGCAGCTTCACCTCGTGCTCCTTCACCTCCTGCAGCTTCACCTCCTGCAGCTTCACCTCCTGCTTCTTCACCTCCTGCAGCTTCACCTCCTGCTCCTTCGATGGAGACACAGCACCCAGAACCAGGCACAACAAGAAGAACAACAACATTTTCATACCTTGTTTATAACAGGTGTTAAGCATTCAGAAGTGTCGAGGGCTGAAGGTTATCTCCTCTGGAGAATGTTTCCAAGAGTCCTCCGAGGCTTACTTTTATATCCTTTTGTAAGGGTGTGACCTCTCAACATGAGATATCATTGCTCAAATCCACTTGGATCTGCCGCCAAATGATAAAGAAAAAAACAGTTAAAAAAAAAAACTGTGACTTCATTATTTTGAAGAATGAGGAAACATAAGACGTACTATTCACATAACAAATTTAAACTTGAGCCATGTGTTTCACTGAAGTTTTTACTTGTACATAGTTTAAAACTGTTCAAAAAAGTCAACCAGGATTAGAAAATCAATAACAATCGATAGAAAGAATATCTTCTTATAATTAATTCAAAGGTGAATTGCATTTGCCAGGCATATAACCATGTTTGGTAACTTCAGTATAAATGATAGATATAAATGCAATATAAAAATAAATCTAAATAAATTGCAAATAGAACATAAAAATGGTCCTTTTAATATTCTCCCAAACCCTTCATAGTTCTCTTTATTTAAATTACAGTATATTATTGACTATCCTTTTAAAGGGATTTTTGTCTTTTTATTACAAAATTACATCAAGAAGAAACAGTGTGTGTGTTCATGTGATTATCTGTGTGGATAAGTGAAAAAGAATAAGTGGCAGAAAAAGTGACAGAATAGTTCCTTAAAATGTAGTCGAGGGATGTTTATGTTTAACACTCATTTATTTGCCAAGTTCCCAGAGGAGACGTTTAAATACTGTAGATAACATTCATAATCTCTTCATTTACACCTTAGGGACTGCATAAGAGTCTGAGTGGTCGTGTGCAATGAGACAGGGAGATTCAGGATGAGGATGATAATGAGGCTGCACTTAAATTTACACTGTCAAAAACACACTGCTTTCAGTGAACACTTTCAAACTTGTAGATTGAACTTGAGCTTCAAAAATAAAAACAAGGAAATACAAATTCTTCCTGCCTGGCAGTTTAAATGAGGACTTTCAGGAGAACATTATCGCTTGCTATTCTTATCGTATCATAAAAGTGAGGATATCTATTAGTTAATTCCAGAGTAAAGGGTCAAAGTTATTCATGAAGTCATTGATGAAACTCTGCAGAAATGCAATGTACTGTAATGCACTTTATTTATATAACACTTTACAACAGCCTTTCAGTGTGCCAAAGTGCTTTACAGCAAGTAATTGATAAAAAGGAAGATAAATAAAAATAATCAAATACAATAAATCAATAAAAAGAATAACATACAACAAAATCTAAGAAGATTTTCATTAGTCTGATCCTCATTCCAGAGAAGGGTTAAAGTGCTTCATCAAGGTTTTGCTGAAACTCGGAGAAACCACAAATAAAAACCCTTTTATTTATACAGGCAAATTTGTTTCAGAATCTTTTTGATCATAAAGCCCTCAGAGGTTCTGGGGGGATGTCAGGGAAAACAAAAACACCCCACTGCAGTACAATGAGCTCAAATTGTGTTCTGTCCGATAAAAATAATAATAATAATAATAATAATAATAATAATAATAATAATAATAATAATAACTTTAATTATAAATGTTATCATTATTGCAAAGTTTATTAAAAGTTACAGAATGGTCCCACTACTTACAATTTAGCAGAAGGATGTGTGTAATGCTTTGTTTTCCTTTATGGTCTCTTTTCATGTTTTGTTTGATTCATCTTCTGTGCTTGTCAGGGCATAATTTTTCCTTTAGACTTCTGGTAGTTTTGTTTGTTTTTGTCTGTCCTGCTTTGTGCAGTGTTTTTGGTTTATATTTAAAGGATTCTAGTTTGCTAATGACATTTTATTCATAGATGCTGTTCATGATGCTTAAGGTCACCGTTCAGATAAGCATAAGGGTTTGCTGCTACTCCTGCCTCTGGTCTACCTCATGCTAAGTCAGCTATCTTTTATAATAAACTTTTATACAGAATTTAATGTATTTGTCTGTCGACAGAGGAGATCCATTCAGCTGGAGAGTTAACTTCAACTTGAGCTTCAAAAATAAAAACAAGAAAATACAAATTCTTCCTGCCTGGCAGTTTAAATGAGGACTTTCAGGAGAACATTATCGCTTGCTATTCTTATCGTATCATAAAAGTGAGGAGATCAATGAGTTAATTCCAGAGTAAAGGGTCAAAGTTATTCATGAAATCATTGATGAAACTCTGCAGAAATGCAATGTACTGTAATGCACTTTATCTATATAGCACTTTACAACAGCCTTTCAGTGTGCCAAAGTGCTTTACAGCAAGTAATTGATAAAAAGGAAGACAAATAAAAACAATCAAATACAATAAATCAATAAAAAGAATAACATACAACAAAATCTAAGAAGATAAAAGTTTCATTATAGGGTGTTAAAAGCCATCTTTAATAGGTGGGTTTTTAGCCTAGATTTAAAAATGCAGAGGTCAGAAATAAGCTGAATCTTGACGGGGAGCTTGTTCCAGAGCCTGGGGGCAACAACGGAAAAGGCGTATTCAGACCACACTGCACTGCAGTGAACTAATAAGAGGTTTTGGGAAATATTGATTGTTCTATTGTAGCTGATCAAAGCAGGAAAAGTGACAGAATAGTTACTTAAAATGTAGTCGAGGGATGTTTGTGAAGCCAGATGTCTTATTCATACGTTTAACATCCATTTATTTGCCAAGTTCCCAGAGGAGACGTTTAAATACTGTAGATAACATTCATAATCTCTTCATTTATACCTTAGGGACTGCATAAGAGTCTGAGTGGTCGTGTGCAATGAGACAGGGAGATTCAGGATGAGGATGATAATGAGCCTGCACTTAAATTTACACTGTCAAAAACACACTGCTTTCAGTGAACACTTTCAAACTTGTAGATTGAGTCGGTGTGTCAAATAATTAGAGTTTAGTTAATAGATATGTAGTCAAAAAGTCTACCTTTTATTAATATTTTAAGGATAATTTAACAGTTTTTATCTTGTAACATTTACATTCATTCATTAGTCTGATCCTCATTCCAGAGAAGGGTTAAAGTGCTTCATCAAGGTTTTGCTGAAACTCGGATGTTATATTGTTCTGTTTGGGAACTTTGGACTTAATACTACCATACTTACCATTTCAGTATATCAAAGTGTTTTTATTTCTAATTGTTTACCCCAAGTTATATTGTTAAATAAATGTTATATTGTTCTGTTTGGGAATTTTGGACTTAATACTACCATACTTACCGTTTCAGTATATCAAAATGTTTTTATTTCTTTATTTCTTTTTTTAACAATTACCCAAATACCCCAAATACACTATGTTGTAGTGGGTTTGATCAATGCTGTTCAAGTTTTGGGTGTAATATATCCCACTAAACGCCACATCTTAGTCCTCTCTGTCAGTGGCAAGACAGTTGTCATCTTCTCTGTCCCAGTCTATTTTCATATTCACGCAATTGCAACACCTTTATAATTCTGTGCATATAACAGTCCTGCAGAGACATGGTAAAATACCAAGCCTCAATCACGACATTATCTATGATGTTTATGGTTGCTAAGTGTTTAAATATATATTTATTGTCATTAGGCTAAAGACAAGTAAAGACTAATTTTTTGATATTGCCTCATTCATGATTTAAAGAAATAATTTAAAATTTCACCTTAATTTGATAACAGTCTTAACTGCACCTACTGGTGCTGCCTATGATCTAAATCTCTTGCCACAAAAAAAAGAGCCTACCAGCAAAGACCTATGCTCTACAAATGACATCTGAAATAGTGCTGAATGAGCTACGAATCCCTGCCGTTTACCCTGGAAGTAAGTTCTGTAATTATAAGCTCCATCCTCATTATCAATTAAATCTTCATATATTGAGCCTCATTATCAATTAAATCTTCATATTTAAGCTCCATGCCTCATTATCAATTAAATCTTCATATTTAAGCTCCATGCCTCATTATCAATTAAATCTTCATATATTTATTAAGATGGAACGCTGATTTAGTTGCAGTGCAGTTCTACTAGTTGCAGTTCTACAGTCATCCAGTAGGGGGCTCTGTGACGTCTAGAACTGCGGTTCAGATCTGCTGCTCAGATCTGCTGCTTCCGGGTCTGCAGCCCATGGTCTGCAGCCGTAATCATGGATGTATTATATAACTGGATACCGGATCGAAAATGGCCGCCCATTCATTTCAATGGAGTTTGCTCACCCAGCGCATCCGCCGAAAAAATTTCTGACTTCCTGGTTTACTTCCTGGTACACGGGCCCATAGAGCATGCGCAGTTGAGTCACCTCCCATGATGCTCTGGGGCCTCCCATCATGCCCCGGGGCAATGTGAACGAGCGCTGCGCGCTCTGGACAAGCGCTGCGCGCTCATGAGTCCTTCAGATCGGTAATGATAGATGTACACAATGAAATTAGGGATTTATAGGGCAAATCAACCGATGCTGTTCTCAAAGTCATGGTTATAGACTATACATGGTTCATTTGTGTGTTTTTTTTAATTAAAGATAAAACGAGTCATTTTTATTTAAGATGAGACACCCCAGGTTAATAGGCTAAAATAGGGTAAAAATGTAAATAGCAGGTATCACCATGAAACTTCCCAAGTTTATTACTTACATTAAGACAAATATTTTTTGTATTACAAGTTTTGTCAAGTATTATGTTTAAATATGTCAAATATTATGTTTAAATGTGGTTAATTTACTGCGTTACACAGAGGCTACGCCGTAGGCTCCGCGGCTCCGCGCACCCTACGGCGTAGGAGCCGCGGAGCCGCGGACTGCCCACTGCCCACTGCCCTGCGGGCACTGCCCGGCTTCGCAGTGCCCGCGGAGCTGCGGAGGTGCAGCTTCCCCGGGAGCACTGTCATAAAATAAGCTGAGGATTAAGGGTTAAGATGATGTTAAACACATGACATCTAAAACTCCACGGCACCGTCGCAACAACTACGACACATCTCTCTCCCTGCACGTTTGCTCAAACCTGATGGAGGTCAGTTTTATTGTGAGGTGGGGATCTCACGCCACAAGCTCATTTTGTTAATATTGACCCTCATTTAGTCCCGTGCAGGGCGCTGCCTCCAAATGAAAGAGCAACAGAAGAATACATATTTGAAGTGCGTTAGGTGTGTGTGTGCAGGAGGATCTCAGTGGAAACACCCACACCTGCGCCTCCGCGGAGCCGCAGATGATCTACAGGATCATTAGAATGCTTATGAATGTGGTCGAAAACGCAGATCTTCGGTTATGTGTGGATGCAAATGTTTTTATAAACGGAGGGGGGGAAATATTCGTTTTTAAAAATACCCGGCTACGTGTGGACAGGGTCTTAGATTTGTGTTATTCCTGCCTGATATCTTATTTTCACAAACCATACACCGTTGGCTACAACGGAAATGTTTAAGTACAAGAATGACAAACCATTATTATTCTTGCTATTAAACATTTCTGTTTGGTGCAAATTGGCAATGCAATGTGTTTCTGAGTGATTATTCCGCCGAACGGCTTAGTTTCAGCCATCCTCGTTCCCGAGACACACACGACCGCGCTTTGCGAGTGCACGGCACAGCCGTGACGTCACGCCCAGAAAGAGACTTTTCTTTGACTTTTCTGGCCGTTATAAAACATTTTTGACGGATATAAAGTCCATGACTTAAAAATATAGAATACAAAGATTAGTAATTGGTGGTGATTACAGCTGGAGGTGTCCTGTGAACAGTTTTAGAGGCTTCTCTTTTACTATTGCGGTCTATGGGAAAAAAGCTTTCTGGGCCCCATGGGATTTTTTGTTGCAGTACCGCGGCTGGCCACTGGAAAAAATCGGCGTGCCTGCTGAGCGCGAGACTGGGGGCCTGGCCGTAATCCACCTTATTCCTACGGCCCATGAGGCTTTGCGCGAATTGTGGGAGCTACTTCCGGTGCTGCCCCAACCAGCGTTTGTTTACATGCTGAGTGAACGCGTTAACCCTCTTTCTCCGAGCGTCGGGGATATAAAACATGTGGAAACACCACCTGTCACAGCTCAAACGGGACAATATCATCTCACCTCTGCCTCCTGCTGTTGAGGGATGGGAGGACGACCTGAAGAAGTGAAGAAATGCTTAGAAGATGAGAAGTATCTCATTCTTCCCAATGGGCAAAGTGGATACTCCTCCAGGTGGGTAAATATTGTTACTTATCAGTACTCGAGATGAGGGGGGATGGCATCCCCCCAGAAATAAAAACGGTCCAAATCATCCCCCTTTCCATCCCTTATGTCATTTCATTAATGAATGTGGTTTTACTGCTATTTCAACATTTAGAGTCATCACCAGAAAATAACATTTGGCAATTTTCACCTGTTTCAAGTAAATTTTCACCTGAAATAAGTAGGAAAATCTGCCAGTGGGACAAGATTTATCTTCTTATTACAAGCAAAAAAATCTTGTTCCACTGGCAGATTTTTCTACTTATTTTAAGTGAAAATCTACTTGAAACAGGTGAAAATTGTTCTTTTTTCCAGTGATGAGTCTTGTTTTAAATGTAATGAGATTTTTTTTTACTAAGATGAGACATTTTAAATAGAAATAAGACAAATATTCTTGTTAAGATTGTGAGTTTTTGCAGTGATCCATTTTCCTTATCCTGTGAAGGACAGAGTCATATTGATAAGTTCAGAAAAGTGTTTTTTATTGTTGTGTTTTGATGTATTTGATGTAAGCCCAGTAGATATTTAAAGCTTACAGAAGGCTGCATTTAACTGCTGCTATGTCATTCCTGCAGTATTTCTGCAGGTGTTTTTGGTCTGTGCTATTGTTTGTAATATATTATATTATTTGTAATCAGCACAAATTATCTGTCCCCATATGATAAAATCCACCACCCCCCCTGATTCTTTTTTTTTACAACTCGAGTACTGCTTATAATCTATGAACTAATGTGACAGGTAGGCTACTTGTGAACCTACATTAAGACAAACTGTAAGCCATCTTTTATATTTATTCTTTCAGGTCCAGCTGGCAGTGACGTGCCAGGGGCTGCAAGCTGGTTATCTGGACACCAACTGAGCACCTGGAGTTCCACATTTCATTTCAATTCATTTGTAGATGAATTTGGTACAAAGAAGATTCAGCTCTGCCTCTCTGTATAAAGCTAGGGGGAAAACAGTAAAACAGACTTCATTTTTGTTTTCAGTTTTATTAAAAACACAACCTGAAAGATCCCCTCCTGACATATTAGGACATACAATATAGGGACATGAATCAAAACATTTTAACACAAAAATATTGTTTAACAAAAGCACATTACATTTGTGTCTTAAGTGAGAGAGATTCAGTTTACTGTCGGAGGACTTAAGAAACCAGAAAATATTCACACCTGACAAGCTGAAATCACAATATTTGGACTTTTATTTCCTCAAAAAAATAACAATTGCAGCTGGACCTCAGTTGTTTTCAGAAAATGTTAAATGAATGAAATATGTAAGTGCAGCTCTACAAACTACATACAGCACTTAACCTGTTGAGAGTTATGTGTTAAAGATACTGTAAGTGTAACGGTACCTAAATTGTTTTCAGAAAATGTTAAATGAATGAAATATGTAAGTATGTTTAAGTGCAATATTAAATGTCTTCTCACTTTTCACTTGAAATAAACTCAGCTCTTAAATTCACTAAACCAGCACAAATCTTGAGCATTTTGTCAATTTTGGGCACAAAGTTAATTGGCCCTGTTTGAGAAAGAATCTTGTACACCTTCAGGTTCCTTATTCAACATTAGGGGTGTAACAATATATCGTGCCACGAAATTTCGCGATACAAAAACGCCACGAAACGTGTCGTGGAGGTGACAAGGTGTATCGCGATATTGGATTATTAATATTAATCTATTGTGTTGACTAGTAACGTGCATCCGACCGCGCTTCGACCCGCGGACCAAAATCCTACTACGCTCAGAAGAAAGTAGTACCTTTTTGCAGTCCCGATCACGGGACTCTTGGGGGTTTTGAGCTCTGAACCTTTAAGTCTGGTGTAGAGTTAAGCCTTACCTTATTAAATTAAACCTTTTTCGGGTCGTGAGTAGGATAAACACGGGAAAACTTCTTCCGAGTTGGAGTGTACTTTAATGTCCGCTCAACAGTGTAGGATTTTAGAACATCAACACAGCACCTAGTGCCGTACTGAGGCGTATCGATTTACATCAGAATATAAAGAATATATTTATAAAATAATGAACCCTGAATTACCAAAATAACCTTCTTAACAAAAATAAATCTCCTCTTACACTTATAAGGTGAGCATGAATCAATCTTTTTTATGATGTCAAATTGTATGTATTTATTTATTTTTATTTATCTATTTAATTTTTGTTGTTAAATTTCTGGAAAAGAAAAAGGTCAAATCATACATGAGAGAAACTATTCAGTTTATGGCAAAATATTTGTACTTGTATGAAACTGAAGATGCATAATGCAAACCTGACATTTACTTTTAGTTCAGTTTGTGAAAATGGTTGTCCTGGCTTTCTCTTTAAAATTTAAACAGTTATAAAGCATTACAAACTGTAACAATAGGGCAAACGCACAGTATTGTTTTGTATTTTGTGTCTTTCAAATAAAATACCATTTTTTCCAGTCATATGTTCCTCATTCAAGGTTGTTAAAAAAATACTGCTATAATATCGTATCGTAATCGTGACCTCAATATCGTGTATCGTACCGTATCGTGAGATTAGTGTATCGTTACACCCCTATTCAACATGAATGCAGCCATGAGCAATGCGGCGTGTGTAAGGGACCTCCTCACTGGTCAGCTGGCATCCTTTACCTGTGAATGCTGGAATGATTAGCCTCACCCTACGCTCCTCCAGCAAGTCTCTAACTGTGAAACCACAGTCACCCATCACCTCATCTCCAGCACGTAAATAATAGAATAGGTGTGGTCCTCCATCCCTGGGTCTGACCACTGTGTTTGGGCATCACAGGAAGCTTTGGTGTTGATCACAGCTCCTCCTTCTGATCCATCTGGTCAGGCTCATCTGAGGGAGCAATACAGTACACAATTATTAAGATAAGATATGATACATTAGGGTTTTCCCTACCACTATAACACCCCCAGCCCCCTCATCAAATGTACCTGGGGGAAGACCCACCTGCAACCACATCACCTAAGCCCTCCAGAAGTTTAGGAAAATACCAGTACATTATCACAGCCAGTACTGGAGTTGAGGGGGGATGAGGGGGATGGCATCCCCACCCTGAAATAAAAACGGTCCAAATCATCCCCCTGTAAAACTGCCACCCCCCCTTTACATCCCTTATGTCAGTTCATCAATGAAAGTGGTTTTACTGCTATTTCAACATTTACATTTAACATTCTGGTTAGAGTCATCACCAGAAAAATGTGACAATTTTCACCTGTTTCAGGTAAATTTTCACTTGAAATAAGTAAGAAAATCTGCCAGTGGGACAAGATTTATCTTCTTATTACAAGCAAAAAAAGTCTTGTTGCACTGGCAGATTTTTTTACTTATTTTAAGTGAAAATCTACTTGAAACAGGTGAAAATTGTTGTTTTTTCCAGTGATGAGTCTTGTTTTAAGTGTAATGAGATTTTTTTACTAAAATGAGACATTTTAACTAGCAATAAGACAAATATTCTTGTTAAGATTGTGAGTTTTTGCAGTGATCCATGTTACTTATCCTGTGAAGGACAGAGTCATATTGATAAGTTCAGAAAAGTGTTTTTTATTGTTGTGTTTTGATGTATTTGATGTAAGCCCAGTGGATATTTAAAGCTTACAGAAGGCTGCATTTAACTGCTGCTATGTCATTCCTGCAGTATTTCTGCAGCTGTTTTGGTCACTGCTATTATTTGTAATATATTATATTATTTGTAATCAGCAAAAATTATCTGTCCCCATATGATAAAATCCACCATCCCCCCTGATTTCTTTTTTACAACTCGAGTACTGATCACAGCTAAGATTTAAAACTTAATTAACAAAAAACTTTTTTCTTATCAACATGTCTGTAGTGAAACTATTGTATTTTTATTCTAATGCTGCCCTGCAGTCCGTGCCATAAACACACTTTGTATTTTAACTGCACAGAAAATAATAATAAATAATACTAAAGGTTGTCATTACCGGACAAATACTACAATGCTGTGTCCTCCATACACCTGAAATCATACCTGATATTCTCATGACATTAACCTGAAATCATACCTGATATTCTCATGACATTAACCTGAAATCATACCTGATATTCTCATGACATTCCTGTCAATCCTCTGAGGATTCCCGTGTCTCCTCCGGCAGTCTGTCGGATCCGAGCCACAAAGTATGATGCAGGTTTTCCTCCACAAAACGACGTACCCGAGCTCCGCAAGGACATTTTAGTAAATGCTACGGTTGATAAACATGTTAAACATTAAATGTCAGAAAACAAAACCGTAACTTCTCTGCTAGATTGAAAGCAAATTGCTTTAAAATAAACCGCTGTTCATGCTCAGCTGCCATGGTTAGTCAATGGCGTTACGGAACTTCCGGCGGCTAACCGGAAGTTACTCCCACAGAGAATTCTACAGTAGAGGCTCCAGGAATAAGGTGGATAGAGAGAGTCGCAATCTACGTCATCACCTGGCAGCCGCCATGCTGGACGAACCATTAGCAGCTCTTCAGACCACTACGCACCGCGTACAGACCACAGACGTGCTCCCTCTTCGTCGTGTTTTACGTGAAATCGTTACTTTACATTATTCTGTAAACCCTGGTAGCCTGTTGCTGTGTTGTAGCAGCAGCAGCTCCACACATAACAGACGTGGGGGGAAAAATCGCTAATGGTTTAACTTTTCACCGGTTCCTGCTCGGAGGCAGAACCTCCAAACGTCTGAGATAACAAACAGTCGTCGGCTCGCTTGGCTGTAAGACGACCAAATATAACCTTCCACACTATCCCGATGTCAATGAGAGTCTGCTCCCTGCATTTTCATTCTGGTAAGTTAAAGATGCTGTATGATTATCTTTTTATACATTGTCTCTCCTTCAACTGCAACACCACACACACACACATAGAAGCGCGCACACAAACACACGTAAAGGCAGTCATAAGGCTAACACTATGCATTACATAGACGTGACACTCATAATCATGACATGTAAGAAATCATAAAGTCATTACAGGTGCCCTGTCATGACTATGAGTGCCACATCTATGTTATGCACATCCATTCAAATAAGTGTTCCTATCATAACATAACATAACATTAAGGTTCTATATTTTTTCAAGACTTATGTTTTGGGATGATAATTTTGATTGTGTTACCAGGAAAACCAGCAAATGAAATGTACAGCTCCCACCCAGACTGAGCCCCATCTCTCAACCTGGGCCACACTAAGATAAATGTCACATCGACTGCACGCTATGAGAGAAGGGAAGGAGAAAACGGCGGAGGACTGACAGTACACCTGCGATGGATGACACAGTTATGGATGACCTTCTTCCAGCAGGTAAGCCTTACAGAGCCAGCAGATACAAGACCATATCTTGTTTTTGTTGCAGCTGTATGTGGCACATTTAGCTCTAATGATTTCCTTCAGAATAAACTATATCTTATCTGATCCACAGTGGAGACACCAGCACCAGTAGACGATGGAGCTGACCAGAGACCGCTGACAGAATGTGACTTCTGTCATCGTCGGCAGGATGAAATCAAGCGGCTGCTGGAAGAGAACAGGGCCCTGAAACGGGAGCTCGGTCAGAGGAAAATGGGTGAACATTTCCTGAAGGATGACATCAACAAAGTGAAGTACTACACTGGACTTCCACACCTCGAAGTTGTCATGGGTGTTCTAGCCTGTGTTGCAAAAATGAGTGATGCTAAAACCCACACTGAAATAAATGTGTCTGAAATACAGCCATAAGTGTCTGTCGCATCCATACCCACAATCTTCACAATAAACATACTTAAATGCATATGTCTTATAAACAAGGAGAAATAACAGTTTGATGTGCAAAAACAAGAAGTGTTTATTTGAAAGTATTGCAACCTGAGAACACAGAACCTAGTGCAATTTGAATGCTTAAAAAATTGTTACAATTTAAAAAATGGAGGTAGTGCAATTTCTTATATTGCAATAATAAATATACATGTTACATATAAATGCTTTCAATACCAAAATTAAATAGGTATCTATACAATAACATATTGAAAACAACAACATATTGCAAGAATAGATACAAGTAAACAATGGAGGTAGTGCAATTATTTCAATAATAATAGTATATATCCATGTTTCTTATAAATAAATAGGTATCAATACTATATATATATTTATATAATATACAGTATTTCTTATTGTCTTTGAATAAACTGTGTGACTACAGGTATCAGTTGTAAACATACTGTACATCTAAAAATATTGAAAACAACATATTGCAAGAATGACAAATTGTCCAGTGTGGCTTGGGGCTTGTGTCTGCTGGCTGGCGTCCGTAGGCCAGGCCTGGGAGTGTTGTCATCGATGGCTCGGTCCAGAGCAATCCTCTCAATCAGCTCTCCTAAGAGGAGACATAAATGAACATACATTAGTTCATTTGTCATAAACCTGTAGAAAGCAGCAGTAATACTAAAGTAACACTTTACTGTTTATATATATATATATATATATATATATATATATATATATATATATACACACATATGGTAGTCTTGAAAATGTCACGACAGAGAAGGACAGCACTTCATTGTGTATCATTCTATGCAGGAAACCAAACATTGTAGTGGCCACTCACTAGCAGGACTATGTATATACATGACCTATAAATGACATTTATATATATGACAGTAAAGTATAACGTCTGAATATTAGTTTATATACCTTAACTACACTTTTGTAACACCTAGTTACGAGCACACGTGTGCATGCTGCTACAAACAAAGCACTAACAGTTGCTAGAATGAAGCGCAGCTTACCTTTGACTGGCTTTATGATCTCAAGCTCCTGCACCATCCATTAGTGAACTGCACATGAGACCCCAACGACTTATAGCAACGGAACTGCTCTGAAGTGTAGCCGCTCACACCGCAAACAAGGTAGGCGAAGACGTCGGTCGTGCAGAACGTTGGCAGTAAATCCTCGTCGGAGCAGGGATTTCGTACGGATCCAAACTGTTAATTAAAACAATTTTTTCAAAATACCGGTCCCTGGCTTCCTTGATTAAGGTATCCCGGTAAATACCACTTCTTTTCTGAGATTTTAACATTTTTTTTTTGCTCTCCGTGCAACAACACTGCTACCACTCTGCTACTACACTGGTACTGCGGTGGTTTGTTTACATTCTCGTTCGTCCAGCATGGCCGCCGCGTCCCAGAATGCAACTTCGGCGACTCTCTCTATACTATTGTTGATCGGGCCCTCGCACTCCTGGCCAGCGCCCCTCCCTCCAGCCCCCCCCCCCCCCCCCCCCCCCCCCCCAAAAAGAGAATATTAAAAATACGATAAATGTAAAAAAAATAAAAATTAAACAAGATTTATCTTCTCGTTACAAGCAAAAAAATATTGTTCCACTGGCAGATTTTTCTACTTATTTCAAGTGAAAATCTACTTGAAACAGGTGAAAATTGTTGTTTTTTCCAGTGATGAGTCTTGTTTTAAGTGTAATGAGATTTTTTTTACTAAAATGAAACATTTTAACTAGAAATAAGACAAATATTCTTGTTAAGATTTTGAGTTTTTGCAGTGATCCATTTTACTTATCCTGTGAAGGACAGAGTCATATTGATAAGTTCAGAAAACTGTTTTTTATTGTTGTGTTTTGATGTAAGTCCAGTGGATATGTAAAGCTTACAGAAGGCTGCATTTAACTGCTGCTATGTCATTCCTGCAGTATTTCTGCAGGTGTTTTGGTCACTGCTATTATTTGTAATATATTATATTATTTGTAATCAGAACAAATTATCTGTCCCCATATGATAAAATCCACCCTACGCCGAACCCTACGGCGTAGGCTCTGCGTTGGTGTGACGCAGAACCATAATTAAAAGTGAACAACATGCGCGCACGTAGGCTACCCGTGAAAGAAAGAACACTTTCTTTTTTCCTCTTCGGCGTCGAGTAGTGGGCTCGGAGCGGCAGCATAAACTGCGCATGAAGTACACTCCTCTGTACTCGTAGAAGGAAATGACCAGAGACCATTCAATTTAAGCATTTCAATCATTTATTGAAAAAAAAAGATGGAAAATAATCCAGACCTTCTTTTTTTCTTTATACATTTCACAAATAACTTGTCTTTGACTTATTTATTGGAATGAAGAGTAACATTCTGAGAAAATTCAAACTCTATTTCCTTTATCCTGAAGAATGTACATTGGATGATTGTCTTTTCATAAACCTTTCAATATTTGTGATGATTTCACTATTTTGAATGATCATTATCCAAAATGAATCAAATGTAATTGATCAACACATCTTACAGAGTTATTTCGGACACAGCTTCTGCACACTAGAAAAGTGGACGTGTTTTACAAACAAAAGCATATTCTACTGAACAGGGTACATCGTTCCAGTTTTTAGGTGTTCCCCGGTTGGTGTGAACACACGCTTCCTTCCACCATCCGTTTGGCTCTCCTGAGTTCCAGTTGTTGAAGCTGAGTTTGGATCCATCAGACCAGAACCATGATCCATCCTGCTGAGCGTCAGTGAGTCCGATCCAGGTCTCCCCCTCAAAATGATCAAAGTTTTTGATCAGCGATTTGACAAAGTTCTCTTCATTCTGACTGTGGATGGACACCAGGTTGGCTCCTTGTGACAAACAGTGGAGCTCTGCATTGGCCCAGTTCATCCGTGCAGCGACGTACTTGTAGCAGCGGTCGTTGAAGTTGTACCAGAACATGGGACAGCCGCCTCGCAGCAGCTTCACCTCCTGCAGCTTCACCTCCTGCAGCTTCACCTCCTGCAGCTTCACCTCCTGCAGCTTCACCTCCTGCTCCTTCACCTCCTGCTCCTTCACCTCCTGCAGCTTCACCTCCTGCAGCTTCACCTCCTGCTCCTTCCCCTCCTGCTCCTTCACCTCCTGCAGCTTCACCTCCTGCAGCTTCAGCTCCTGCTCCTTCACCTCCTGCAGCTTCACCTCCTGCTCCTTCACCTCCTGCAGCTTCACCTCCTGCTCCTTCACCTCCTGCAGCTTCACCTCCTGCAGCTTCACCTCCTGCAGCTTCACCTCCTGCTCCTTCGATGGAGACACAGCACCCAGAACCAGGCACAACAAGAAGAACAGCAACATTTTCATACCTTGTTTATAACAGGTGTTAAGCATTCAGAAGTGTCGAGGGCTGAAGGTTATCTCCTCTGGAGAATGTTTCCAAGAGTCCTCCGAGGCTTACTTTTATATCCTTTTGTAAGGGTGTGACCTCTCAACATGAGATATCATTGCTCAAATCCACTTGGATCTGCCGCCAAATGATAAAGAAAAAAACAGTTAAAAAAAAAACTGTGACTTCATTATTTTGAAGAATGAGGAAACATAAGACGTACTATTCACATAACACATTTAAACTTGAGCCATGTGTTTCACTGAAGTTTTTACTTGTACATAGTTTAAAACTGTTCAAAAAAGTCAACCAGGATTAGAAAATCAATAACAATCGATAGAAAGAATATCTTCTTATAATTAATTCAAAGGTGAATTGCATTTGCCAGGCATATAACCATGTTTGGTAACTTCAGTATAAATGATAGATATAAATAAAATATAAAAATAAATCTAAATAAATTGCAAATAGAACATAAAAATGGTCCTTTTAATATTCTCCCAAACCCTTCATAGTTCTCTTTATTTAAATTACAGTATTTTATTGACTATCCTTTTAAAGAGATTTTTGTCTTTTTATTACAAAATTACATCAAGAAGAAACAGTGTGTGTGTTCATGTGATTATCTGTGTGGATGCTCCTTATTCCAAGTTTGCTTCAAGAATCCCAATCTTTAACTAGATCTTCCAAAATAAACACTCTTCATTACTGGCAGCTGATATTGACTTTCAGCAAAGGTGAATAGTTTTTTTTTCTGTGTCGTTATACTTTTATTTTGCCATAAATGTGAGGAAATCACTGAGTCTTAACTGGGACTTTATTCAAGAGAAGGATTGAAAATCTTCATCAAGGTTTTAAAAGAATTCTGTAAGCACCTAAAAAAATAATTTGTAAAGCTGTTTGAGATTCTCTTTTGCTGTGACGCCCCTCAGAGGTGGACGTTCAGGCGTATTCAGACCACACTGCACTGCAGTGAACAAGAGGTTTTGGGAAATATTGATTTTTCTATTGTGGCTGATCAAAGCAGAAAAAGTGACAGAATAGTTACTTAAAATGTAGTCGAGGGATGTTTATGTTTAACACTCATTTATTTGCCAAGTTCCCAGAGGAGACGTTTAAATTCTGCAGATAACATTCATAATCTCTTCATTTACACCTTAGGGACTGCATAAGAGTCTGAGTGGTCGTGTGCAATGAGACAGGGAGATTCAGGATGAGGATGATAATGAGCCTGCACTTAAATTTACACTGTCAAAAACACACTGCTTCCAGTGAACACTTTCAAACTTGTAGATTGAGTCGGTGTGTCAAATAAGTAGAGTTAAAGTTAATAGACATGTAGTCAAAAAGTCTACCTTTTATTAATATTTTAAGGATAATTTAACTGTTTTTTTCTTGTAACATTTACATTCATTCATTAGTCTGATCCTCATTCCAGAGAAGGGTTAAAGTGCTTCATCAAGGTTTTGCTGAAACTCGGAGAAACCACAAATAAAAACCCTTTTATTTATACAGGCAAATTTGTTTCAGAATCTTTTTGATCATAAAGCCCTCAGAGGTTCTGGGGGGATGTCAGGGAAAACAAAAACACCCCACTGCAGTACAATGAGCTCAAATTGTGTTCTGTCCGATAATGATAATAATAATAATAATAATAATAATAATAATAATAATAATAATAATAATAATAATAATAATAATAATAATAATAATAATAATAATAATAATAATAATAATAATAATAATAACTTTTATTATAAATGTTATCATTATTGCAAAGTTTATTAAAAGTTACAGAATGGTCCCACTACTTACAATTTAGCAGAAGGATGTGTGTAATGCTTTGTTTTCCTTTATGGTCTCTTTTCATGTTTTGTTTGATTCATCTTCTGTGCTTGTCTAGTTTAGTCTCAGTTTCTCTCATGCTACACTTTTAACAGTCTGTTCTTCAGTTACATTTTTGTCAGGGCATCATTTTTCCTTTAGACTTCTGGTAGTTTTGTCTGTCCTGCTTTGTGCAGTGTTTTTGGTTTATATTTAAAGGATTCTAGTTTGCTAATGACATTTTATTTATAGGTGCTTTTCATGACGCTTAAGGTCACCGTTCAGATAAGCATAAGGGTTTGCTGCTACTCCTGCCTCTGGTCTACCTCATGCTAAGTCAGCTATCTTTTATAATAAACTTTGATACAGAATTTAATTTATTTGTCTGTCGACAGAGGAGATCCATTCAGCTGGAGAGTTAACTTCAACTTGAGCTTCAAAAATAAAAACAAGAAAATACAAATTCTTCCTGCCTGGCAGTTTAAATGAGGACTTTCAGGAGAACATTATCGCTTGCTATTCTTATCGTATCATAAAAGTGAGGATATCTATTAGTTAATTCCAGAGTAAAGGGTCAAAGTTATTCATGAAATCATTGATGAAACTGCAGAAATGCAATGTACTGTAATGCACTTTATTTATATAACACTTTACAACAGCCTTTCGGTGTGCCAAAGTGCTTTACAGCAAGTAATTGATAAAAAGGAAGACAAATAAAAACAATCAAATACAATAAATCAATAAAAAGAATAACATACAACAAAATCTAAGAAGATAAAAGTTTCATTATAGGGTGTTAAAAGCCATCTATAATAGGTGGTTCTTAGCCTAGATTTAAAAATGTCAGAAATAAGCTGAATCTTAACGGGGAGCTTGTTCCAGAGCCTGGGGGCAACAACGGAAAAGGCGTATTCAGACCACGCTGCACTGCAGTGAACTAATAAGAGGTTTTGGGAAATATTGATTGTTCTATTGTAGCTGATCAAAGCAGGAAAAGTGACTGAATAGTTACTTAAAATGTAGTCGAGGGATGTTTGTGAAGCCAGATGTCTTATTCATACGTTTAACATCCATTTATTTGCCAAGTTCCCAGAGGAGACGTTTAAATTCTGTAGATAACATTCATAATCTCTTCATTTACACCTTAGGGACTGCATAAGAGTCTGAGTGGTCGTGTGCAATGAGACAGGGAGATTCAGGATGAGGATGATAATGAGCCTGCACTTAAATTTACGCTGTCAAAAACACACTGCTTTCAGTGAACACTTTCAAACTTGTAGATTGAATCAGTGTGTCAAATAAGTAGAGTTTAGTTAATAGATATGTAGTCAAAAAGTATACCTTTTATTCATATTTTAAGGATAATTTAACTGTTTTTTTCTTGTAACATTTACATTCATTCATTAGTCTGATCCTCATTCCAGAGAAGGGTTAAAGTGCTTCATCAAGGTTTTGCTGAAACTCGGAGAAACCACAAATAAAAACCCTTTTATTTATACAGGCAAATTTGTTTCAGAATCTTTTTGATCATAAAGCCCTCAGAGGTTCTGGGGGGATGTCAGGGAAAACAAAAACACCCCACTGCAGTACAATGAGCTCAAATTGTGTTCTGTCCGATAATAATAATAATAATAATTATTATTATTATTATCATTATTATTATTATAATAATAACTTTTATTATAAATGTTATCATTATTGCAAAGTTTATTAAAAGTTACAGAATGGTCCCACTACTTACAATTTAGCAGAAGGATGTGTGTAATGCTTTGTTTTCCTTTATGGTCTCTTTTCATGTTTTGTTTGATTCATCTTCTGTGCTTGTCTAGTTTAGTCTCAGTTTCTCTCATGCTAAACTTTTAACAGTCTGTTCTTCAGTTACATTTTTGTCAGGGCATCATTTTTCCTTTAGACTTCTGGTATTTTTGTTTGTTTGTCCTGCTTTGTGCAGTGTTTTTGGTTTATATTTAAAGGATTCTAGTTTGCTAATGACATTTTATTCATAGATGCTTTTCATGACGCTTAAGGTCACCGTTCAGATAAGCATAAGGGTTTGCTGCTACTCCTGCCTCTGGTCTACCTCATGCTAAGTCAGCTATCTTTTATAATAAACTTTTATACAGAATTTAATTTATTTGTCTGTCGACATAGGAAATCCGTTCAGCTGGAGAGTTAACTTCAACTTGAGCTTCAAAAATAAAAACAAGAAAATACAAATTCTTCCTGCCTGGCAGTTTAAATGAGGACTTTCAGGAGAACATTATCGCTTGCTATTCTTATCGTATCATAAAAGTGAGGATATCTATTAGTTAATTCCAGAGTAAAGGGTCAAAGTTATTCATGAAGTCATTGATGAAACTCTGCAGAAATGCAATGTACTGTAATGCACTTTATTTATATAACACTTTACAACAGCCTTTCGGTGTGCCAAAGTGCTTTACAGCAAGTAATTGATAAAAAGGAAGACAAATAAAAACAATCAAATAAAATAAATCAATAAAAAGAATAACATACAACAAAATCTAAGAAGATAAAAGTTTCATTATAGGGTGTTAAAAGCCAACTTTAATAGGTGGGTTTTTAGCCTAGATTTAAAAATGCAGAGGTCAGAAATAAGCTGAATCTTGACGGGGAGCTTGTTCCAGAGCCTGGGGGCAACAACGGAAAAGGCGTATTCAGACCACACTGCACTGCAGTGAACTAATAAGAGGTTTTGGGAAATATTGATTGTTCTATTGTAGCTGATCAAAGCAGGAAAAGTGACTGAATAGTTACTTAAAATGTAGTCGAGGGATGTTTGTGAAGCCAGATGTCTTATTCATACGTTTAACATCCATTTATTTGCCAAGTTCCCAGAGGAGACGTTTAAATTCTGTAGATAACATTCATAATCTCTTCATTTACACCTTAGGGACTGCATAAGAGTCTGAGTGGTCGTGTGCAATGAGACAGGGAGATTCAGGATGAGGATGATAATGAGCCTGCACTTAAATTTACACTGTCAAAAACACACTGCTTTCAGTGAACACTTTCAAACTTGTAGATTGAGTCGGTGTGTCAAATAATTAGAGTTTAGTTAATAGATATGTAGTCAGAAAGTATACCTTTTATTAATATTTTAAGGATAATTTAACTGTTTTTTTCTTGTAACATTTACATTCATTCATTAGTCTGATCCTCATTCCAGAGAAGGGTTAAAGTGCTTCATCAAGGTTTTGCTGAAACTCGGAGAAACCACAAATAAAAACCCTTTTATTTATACAGGCAAATTTGTTTCAGAATCTTTTTGATCATAAAGCCCTCAGAGGTTCTGGGGGGATGTCAGGGAAAACAAAAACACCCCACTGCAGTACAATGAGCTCAAATTGTGTTCTGTCCGATAATAATAATAATAATAATAATAATAATAATAACTTTTATTATAAATGTTATCATTATTGCAAAGTTTATTAAAAGTTACAGAATGGTCCCACTACTTACAATTTAGCAGAAGGATGTGTGTAATGCTTTGTTTTCCTTTATGGTCTCTTTTCATGTTTTGTTTGATTCATCTTCTGTGCTTGTCTAGTTTAGTCTCAGTTTCTCTCATGCTAAACTTTTAACAGTCTGTTCTTCAGTTACATTTTGTCAGGGCATAATTTTTCCTTTAGACTTCTGGTAGTTTTGTTTGTTTTTGTCTGTCCTGCTTTGTGCAGTGTTTTTGGTTTATATTTAAAGGATTCTAGTTTGCTAATGACATTTTATTCATAGATGCTTTTCATGACGCTTAAGGTCACCGTTCAGATAAGCATAAGGGTTTGCTGCTACTCCTGCCTCTGGTCTACCTCATGCTAAATCAGCTATCTTTTATAATAAACTTTTATACAGAATTTAATTTATTTGTCTGTCGACAGAGGAGATCCATTCAGCTGGAGATTTAACTTCAACTTGAGCTTCAAAAATAAAAACAAGAAAATACAAATTCTTCCTGCCTGGCAGTTTAAATGAGGACTTTCAGGAGAACATTATCGCTTGCTGTTCTTATCGTATCATAAAAGTGAGGATATCTATTAGTTAATTCCAGAGTAAAGGGTCAAAGTTATTCATGAAGTCATTGATGAAACTCTGCAGAAATGCAATGTACTGTAATGCACTTTATTTATATAACACTTTACAACAGCCTTTCAGTGTGCCAAAGTGCTTTACAGCAAGTAATTGATAAAAAGGAAGACAAATAAAAACAATCAAATAAAATAAATCAATAAAAAGAATAACATACAACAAAATCTAAGAAGATAAAAGTTTCATTATAGGGTGTTAAAAGCCATCTTTAATAGGTGGTTTTTAGCCTAGATTTAAAAATGTCAGAAATAAGCTGAATCTTGACGGGGAGCTTGTTCCAGAGCCTGGGGGCAACAACGGAAAAGGCGTATTCAGACCACACTGCACTGCAGTGAACTAATAAGAGGTTTTGGGAAATATTGATTGTTCTATTGTAGCTGATCAAAGCAGGAAAAGTGACTGAATAGTTACTTAAAATGTAGTCGAGGGATGTTTGTGAAGCCAGATGTCTTATTCATACGTTTAACATCCATTTATTTGCCAAGTTCCCAGAGGAGACGTTTAAATTCTGCAGATAACATTCATAATCTCTTCATTTACACCTTAGGGACTGCATAAGAGTCTGAGTGGTCGTGTGCAATGAGACAGGAAGATTCAGGATGAGGATGATAATGAGCCTGCACTTAAATTTACACTGTCAAAAACACACTGCTTTCAGTGAACACTTTCAAACTTGTAGATTGAGTCGGTGTGTCAAATAAGTAGAGTTTAGTTAATAGATATGTAGTAAAAAAGTATACCTTTTATTAATATTTTAAGGATAATTTAACTGTTTTTTTCTTGTAACATTTACATTCATTCATTAGTCTGATCCTCATTCAAGAGAAGGGTTAATGTGCTTCATCAAGGTTTTGCTGAAATGTCAGGGAAAACAAAAACACCCCACTGCAGTACAATGAGCTCAAATTGTGTTCTGTCCGATAATAATAATAATAATAATAATAATGATAATAATAATACTTATTTAATACGTATTATTATTATTATTATTGTTATTGTTATTGTTATTATTATTATTATTATTATTATTATTATTATTATTATTGCCTATTATAATTATTCTTCCTTTATGGCCTCTTTTCATGTTTTGTTTGATTCATCTTCTGTGCTTGTCTAGTTTAGTCTCAGTTTCTCTCATGCTACACTTTTAACAGTCTGTTCTTCAGTTACATTTTTGTCAGGGCATCATTTTTCCTTTAGACTTCTGGTAGTTTTTTTGTTTCTGTCTGTCCTGCTTTGTGCAGTGTATTTAAAGGATTCTAGTTTGCTAATGACATTTTATTCATAGATGCTTTTCATGACACTCAAGGTCACCGTTCAGATAAGCATAAGGGTTTGCTGCTACTCCTGCCTCTGGTCTACCTTATGCTAAGTCAGCTATCTTTTATAATAAACTTGGATACAGAATTTAATTTATTAGCCTGTTGACAGAGGAGATCCGTTCAGCTGGAGTGTTAACTTCAACTTGAGCTTCAAAAATACAATAAAAACAAAGAAATACAATTTCTTCCCACCTGGCTGACCTCAGGACTTCCAGCAAACGTTGATCAGTTGACCTCAGCGCTTAACCAGGATTACAGACAGTTAAAAGTTTGGATAAATACAAAGGTGCGTGAGAGCGTTAAAAAGGAAAATCTAAAGTTTAAAATCAATTGTATAAAGGACGGGAAGCCAATGAAGGGAGTTAAGAACAGGAGTGATGTGCACGTGTCTGTTAGTGTTGGTTAAAAGACGTGCAGCAGCATTTTGCACAAGTTGAAGGCGATAAAGAGAAGACTTGGAGACTCCTACATAAAGTGCGTTGGAATAGTCCAAGTGTGAGCTAATTCAGAATCAGAATCATCTTTATTGGCCAGGTTAGAACATTGTCCAACAAGGAATTTGACTCCGGTAATTTCGCTCTTTAGGCAGTAAATAAACAAATAAACAAATGTGGTATTTCTTGACATATATACAGAATAAACATCTAAGGTGCAGCAGTTTGAGGTAGAGAAAAAAGGACAGCTCTGAATAAAATAACCTATTTACAATTATACAAAACAAGTTATACAAAAAATGATACAAAAGAAATACAAAAAGTGAGAGGTGCAGCAGAGTGAGGCAGATTAATTATGGCATGGACGGCCTTCTCCTGGTCATGTCAACTTAAAAACATTTTCATTTTGGCCAGGAGACCCAACTGAAAAAAACTGGTCCTCACCACATTGTTGATTTGTTTGTCAAAGTTCAAACGACTCTCAAAGGTCACTCCCAGATTTCTGACGGTTGAACTGATCTTTGAAGTCAAGGTGCCGAGGCCAGCCGTCACATTATCCTCAAACACAATACACTCAGTTTTGTTGTCATTTAAATGAAGAAAATTCTGGGTCAACCACTGATTAACTTCAGCAATACATCTGGACAAAGAACATTGAGCACCATTTGGCTTCACTGGCAGATACCGTAGATTTGTAGATCATCAGCATAACAGTGAAAGGAAAGATTATGCCTGGCTATAATTGACCCAAGTGCTAACATGTACAATGAGAATAGGATAGGGCCAAGGGTAGATCCTTGTGGGACTCCGCATGAGAGAGGAGCACTGGAAGAGGACAGGTCACCAACTATGACGGAGAAGGTTCTACTGGATAAAGGCTGAGGTATGGTTCTGCGTCACACCGACGCAGAGCACACGCCGCAGCCGTGACGCCGTGCTGAACCCTTCTGACTTCTCCGTCTCTCCATTTGGTCGCGGTGCAGTACCCCCCGCGGCCACTAGTTAGCGATCTTTTTCTGAATGGTTTATCCGACTTTTTCCGGTCACAGTAAATCAAAGAAATAAGGACAACTATTGTGCAAAAAACAAAAACAAAAAAAATCACACATAAACAAAGAAAAGAGCCCTGGAAGTTCACTACTGATTCAAACCGGAAACCGGAAATGCTTCGCTTTCAAACGAACCAATCACAGCCCTCTCGGTCTGCGAGTGGACGGCGTCTCCTCGACGCGTAGTTACAATTTTCGGGAGGTGCACGTCAGTGACGGCGCAGGTGACGGCGTGTCCTCTGCGTCGATCCAAACCACACGCCGTAGGCACGGCGTCATTTTGACGCAGAAGCATAACTGAGCCTTTAGTAACCCTGCATTCACACTGAAAGCGTCACGGGCGTCATAGGCAGCCGGCTGCCATTCATTTTCTATGAAAACGCGCGTCGAGAGGCAGCGGGAGCAGCAAGAGAAGCAGAGGCAGCGGAGGCGTTGGGAGCAGCCGGAGCAAAGCGTCAATTTGAAGTTGAAAGATCTTAACTTTATGCAAATGAGCAGCGGCGGTGCCGAGGCAGCGTCCAATCACAGACCAGGATTCCCGAAGCGAGAAGCCTCAATGCAGATTTTACTTTCATGTACACACAAACGTACACTCATTCACATGCGTACATGAGCATAGCTGAGCACTAACAAACTTATTTGATCAGGAATTAATATATTTCATCCAGCAAACTGACATTTTTGCTGATTTGACTGCCGTTTTTACCTGAACTGATCATGTGAAACACGTAACTGATGGTTGAGGAGCTGGATGGTCTGAACGATTTTAATTGCTACATCGATCAAACGCAAAATAATTAAAAACCATGCTTATTAATCACAAAACACCGTTTAAACATTATGACCAAATCCGCTCTGACCCGGTGTGTCAGTGTTCACCGCAGACAGACTGCTGTTTCACCGGGATCAACGACTCGCTGACGGTTGGTGCTGATCCATGGACCAAACTTGTTAAAGAGAGCATCAAGAGAAACAAATTATAGGAAATGGTGTGAGAATAGGTTCCTAATATCGTCTAGTATAACAGAAAATGAAGAGTAAATATCTTGTACAGGCTGCAACTCTTCATTACTGGTGGTCAAACCTGGGGACTTCCAGGAGACCTTCACTTATTTTTCTATGCCATTTACTTTTATTGTATGATAAAAGTTAGGACATCAATGGTCCCGGTGTGATCTATAAAACAAAGCCTGCTTCACCCAGGGGCGGTTCCTGGAATCTGCTCACAATCTACTGATCAGACCTATGTGTAAACAACTAATCTACCGTATTGGCCCGAATATAAGACGGGGTTTTTTGCATTGAAATAAGACTGAAAAAGTGGGCGTCGTCTTACATTCGGGGTCTAGACGTTATACCCATTCACAACACTAGATGGCGCCAGATATCTTTAAAGCGAATGCTGAACTTAACTTCCGAGGCCAAAGCGAACTCCTGTCACGAAGAAGAAAAATAAAAATAGCAGTAGCATGAAGAAGAAAAATAAAAAATAGCGGTAAGAAAGAAAAGACAAGGAAATAACAGAAGATATAACAGAAAATGGTGAAACGTAGTGACAATCTGGAGAAAAGTGGGTCGAAGAAGTTATGATGCAAACTTCAAGATCATGATTTGAATGAGGCAAAATAACATGCTTTTTCTCTCAAATATATTGTTATAATCATTTGTTTCAGATGTACTGTAATTATTTTCTGTATAAAAATTTAATTTGGTGTTAAAAAAGTATTTTTTCAAATTTGAGTCTTGAAAAAGAGGGGGTCGTCTTACAATCAGGGTCGTCTTATATTCGGGTCAATATGGTACTTGAAAGCAGGAATTAGTACTGTAGCAGAGGCCATCAAATTTTGAGATACCCCTACCCGAGTTAGAACAAAGCACAACCATGTTTTTTGTGATCTTTAGGGTCAACCATTAATGAAATGGATGGTTGTGAACTTTCATTTTTGGGAGAAATTATTATTTTTGGCTATTATTTAGACCAATCTCTGAAAAAGGTAAATCCGCATAGGGCAAAGGTGACAAAAAAGCTTATAACTTGAGAATGCTCACCCCTTTCTTCATCACATTTATTGACATATGAACCAGGTGTCTACCCTACATCACCAACGAGTCAGAATGTAATTAACCTAAAGAAATACTGAAATGTGGCCCTGTAAATACACATTTACATTAGGCGGAGATTGTACTTTTGTAGTGAGGACTCCTCTACTTTCTTTCAATTAGAACAGAAACATATATTCATGTCAAATAAGCTGTTTCAGCATAGTTGAAGATGCTATTAAACAATAACCAGTGGTTGTATGGACAGATTTTGTACAGGTTTATTGCAAATTAGACATCTTTATACATATGTCATTGAGAATTGCAGGCCTCTAAATACAGAGCAGCATTACACCAATGGATTCCTGTAGGTACTATCACTTTAAGCGGTAAATGGAAGTCAATTAAGTTCAACCAATGAGAGCTGGGGGAGGAACTGTGGCTTGCATCATTCTATCCAAATCCTCACACATGGCTGTCCAGGTGGAGATGTGCTCTCTGCCACAAACTAAAGAAACCACAGATAACAGGTAACACAAATGTAACACAATGGTATTCCTATTTGATAAATATTTAGATTTTAGAAAATACTGTTGTATTATTATTATTTTTAATCTGAAGCAATGAAAGAAGTCAGCATTACATGCATACCAGTAACAGATATTGGCCGGGTTTCCCAGATCCGACCTCTCTTAAGGACTTAAGAGAGGTTCAAAGAAGGTTTCACTTAAGAGAGAACCCTAAGATACGGGTGTTTCCCAGATGACTTCTTAACACCGTTCTTTAGTTTCTCTCTTTCAGAAGCTCTTTGGAGGAGCTGTCCGGTTCTGAAACCAAATCAATCGATGCCAGGCAAATCGATCACCGATCACTATCAGCGCATTTTCACACGCAGCACTGCTATCTAACGCACTAATTCCCTGCTGCCTGTGCGTTATAATGAAAAATTAAGATGATAAATATAATTCAATTACCCTTTTTCATCCAAACGGTGCGTTACTCCATTATTTCTGGCTACAGTGAGGCTTTTTTTCCCCACACGCAGAGACCGGGAGGAAACGAGGTGGGCGTGTGTGTGCGCTCAAAAACATGAGCCAAGAGAAGGCGAGTTTCGCAAATCGCAACGTGGAATTACAGCAATCCCTGGTTTTTCGCAGGGGTTATGTTCCAAAAAGAACCCGTGATAAGTGAAATTCTTTTTACAATTATAGAGGGCTTCAGATTGCAGAGATCATCCCCGCCTCGCACGTATTCCACTGCTCTTCTGAGACGCTGCATCCCGACTCTGTAGCGTCTTTTTCTCCTAAACCCCGCGGTGCAGGTGGGTTTTTTCAAGAGAAGAAAATAGTTATGGGTCGTTGTCTTCGCTCTTTTTTCTTCTGGGCAAAAAGATTCTTTAATATAAACCGACACCATTGATTATATTTGAGACTGTAATGAATGATTCATCAAAGGATCACGTTCTTCAGCTGCTGCTTCCCTGTCATCACACATGTAGGTGCTCGGGCTCGGGCTCGGGCTCGGGCAGGTGTCACGGTTGCCTGGACAGCCCGGTCCGACAGCACGTCCAGGGGACTGAAGTGCTGACGCACCAATGCGTTCATATAAACAGTTCTGCTTCGCGCACGGTGACGCGGTTGATTTGCAGCGAGAACATGCTGTATAGCAGCCAAATTATCAAATAAATGATATTCATGATGATCGTTTTATTTGTGCACATAAAGCATATACAGGAACACACTTGTTATTCCTTATTTTTCTTTTTTTTCCCCTTTGCTGTCACCAATAAATGCTAAACAATATAAATCTAAAGTATAAAATAGATCAAAACTTGTGCAGGGTGCATTGTTTTAATATCTCATTGCTTGGTGTGATATTGATTTGCCTGACGCGGCTGGATCTGTGAGTCTTTGTTCACTAAGATGGTTGTAAAGACTGGGTCAGCAGCATCTTTCATTTCCTTCTTAATGAAAGAGATACTTAAGCTAAGAGCGACTCTGGGAAACGCGATTTTCTTTCACAGGCTCCTTAAGAAGGTTTGAAAGAAGTCTTTCGCTGTTAAGAACTACTTAACTGATCTGGGAAACCCGGCCAGTTGGAGAGCTTAAATTTGAGGCCTATTTCATGTTACCAAGAATAGTATCAAATGTAGGCCTAATGTAAAAAATTCCAACTAAAAAACAAATTGTTCCATATTTACCAGAGTTCTACTGTAAGAATGGAGCCAACAGAGGCAGCAAGCAATCCAGTTTCACCGACACTGGATGGAAGGTTGTGCTTAATATGTGGAAAACCTCTACAAGAGAAAAAAAATCCACATATCAAGAACCCAAAATTAGAGGGACTTAAAACCTTATTGAGGGTTGCCAAGGAAAGGGGTGATGAAGTCCATAAGAGACTATCCCCCCACTCGGACGACATACTGTCCTTCAAGTCCAAAGTATCTTATCACAAGTCGTGTAGGGCCAGTTATGTAAGTTCAAGCAACTACATCCATGTCAGAAATCCCATCAGCCACAGTGCAATATATGCCCTTCATAAGAGCTTCACCATCAGACCTATCCACCATCTACACTTCCCTCTTGAAGCTCACAAAGCTTGCTGAAGAACTGGGGCAGAGACACATTCTTGTAACTGCTGATCTTGCTATCTATAGCAAAGCACAACAGATTATATGGAGTAAACCTGAGGCTTTAGATGGGAAGGTTACAATGAGAATGGGAGGCATGCACATCACCATGGCATTTCTGGCAAGCATTGGAAAGGTCTTTGCTGACGGAGGTCTCTTTGACATTATAACCGAATCTGGTGTATATGCTGAAGCAACAGCTCGACAAATGCTTCAGGGGAAACAACTTGCAAGAGGTGTTCGGTGCATTAAGGTCGTATCTGAGGCTCTGTTTAGGCTCTTTTGGATAGAAATGGCATCCTGGCTTGACAAGCAAGGCCAAAGTCTAATGACTGATGCACAAGAAAAACTTCTGAGAGATGTGCAGAATGCCTTTCATGGCAATGATCAGGCCTCTGCCATGCGGTTATTAAAAGAATTGGAGATTGACCTTCCTGATCTGAGGAGGAAAATAAAGCAGTTTTCAGAGAGTGGAGTTCAACAATCAGCAACTTTCAAGTACTGGCTACATTTCATCGAAGGAGCTGATCTCTTACTTAGAATGCTACGTTCAGAACGTGAAGCGAACTTTGAACTTCATCTCAACTGCATGTCTGAAGCAATACCATGGTTCCGTGCTGCTGGCAGGACAAACTACTCCACGTACATACCAGTTTACATAGCTGAAATAAAAGCCCTTGAAAAAAGCCAACCACAGTCCTACAAATTCATGAAAGAAGGAGGCTTTGTTGTGCGACATACACAGGAGAGAAAGTTTAACTGTGTGGCCACTGATCAAGCACTCGAACAAACGATCAATAAGGAAGGAAAGAGTCAAGGGGGCATTGTTGGTTTCACTCTACGAAAGGGAGCTCTGACCAGATGGCTCATTACAAGGCATGTCACCAGTGAATATGTTGATGCCATGGATGGATTGTGCGATGGGATGGCACAGGCACCAAAATTACACAAAGAGCATGGAGCAGCCCGCACTGACCGGGATGAGAAGGATATTGAACAGATTATGGAGTATGTAAAAGACAGGCAGAACCCATTTGATTTGGATACAGTTCCTGAAGCGCTTATAAACATTGCAAGTGGACAGGTAGCTTCACAAAATGTGGCAAAAGATCTCTCAAGCTTTCTGGAAGATGGGGAAACCCGAAATGCAGCTTTCATTGAGGAGCGCCTGAAAAGTGAAACAACAAAAAGTTTCTGGGACTCTGAGAAAAGACAGAAATTGGCAACCTTTTCAGAAATGAAAGCAGTCATTACAGGCACTAAAACCAAGAAACTTAACATGGATTCAGATGTGCTCTTCAGGAGACTCCTGACTCCTGTCAAAATGTGTCATCAGATGTGTTTGAAGAGCCTGATATTTGACACTCTAACGCACGCGCACACACACACACACACACACACACACACACACACACACACACACACACACACACACACACACACACACACACACACACAGAGAAATGTTGTTTGTTTTCCCATTTCATTCACCTGTTTTTGTTTTCTAAAATGATAAGGCACGTTGAGATTTGTGTGATAAATGTTGATATTATTATTATTGATGTTATTTTTATTATTAATCATATTTTCATTATTATTTGTCATGTCAAGACAACAGCAAACTGGTTAGAGACACTGATTTTCACGTGCAATAAAACTTCCAATTCTACAGCATGCCTTGTATCCTTGTTAATGTACTGTAGATACACTTTAGGACACTTTATTAGGTTACTCGCAGTGTACATCCACCTGGACTTTACCAAAATATAAAGACCATCATAACTTGCAGGCTTACAGTGCCAGATGTTCTATTCAGAGACAGTTTCTTGTTACAGTTAAATTTGACAGTTTCAAAGGGGCATGTCTGAAGATGTCTCATTCGCAATACAACAGTAGAAAATATCTCCATACAACCACTGGTTATTGTTTAATAGCATCTTAAGCTATGTAGAAACAGCTTATTTGACATAAATATATGTTTCTTTTCTAATTGAAAGAAAGTAGAGGAGTCCTTACTACAAAAGTACAATCTCCGCCTAATGTAAATGTGTATTTACAGGGCCACATTTCAGTATTTCTTTAGGTTAATTACATTCTGACTCTTTGGTGATGTAGGGTAGACACCTGGTTCATATGTCAATAAATGTGATGAAGAAAGGGGTGAGCATTCTCAAGTTATAAGCTTTTTTGTCACCTTTGCCCTATGCGGATTTACCTTTTTCAGAGATTGGGGTAGGTCTAAATAATAGCCAAAAATAATAATTTCTCCCAAAAATGAAAGTTCACAACCATCCGTTTCATTAATAGGAGACCATAAAGATATGAAAAAACATGGTTGTGTTTTGTTCTAACTCGGGTAGGGGTATCTTGAAAACTAAGGCCTTTTTTGCAGACTTGCTACAGTACTAAATATCATGTCTTGGTGTTTGTGTATGTGAGGGTATGTGTGAGGTATAAAGATATGTGCATGTGTAACCGGTAGTGGTGAGCTTCTGCATTGTGTAGGATATATGACTGGACTCAAGCTGTTCAATTATGCAATTTTATTTCTTTCCCCAAAGACATCACAGAAAAAAAGAGGGAAAGTTAAGGCGGGACAGAGCCTTTTATGGGGGTGTTTCCTCCCCAAAACAGACAATGTGCAAGTAGACAAACTCAAAAACTAAAGTTCAGCCTGAGCAGAACAGTTTGATGTACATAAAGTTAAACAACAATAATTTTGGGGAAGTATTAATGTGTCAAATCAACCTTTGTTACACATGATGTATATAGATATTATTATGCGTGCTCGGCTGTGGTGTGACACAAACGGAATTGTTTTATAACGTCACCATTCCCTAATTCCACCTTATTCTTTTACAATATTCTTTAAGTCTGAAGACCGATTATCAATAGACTTAAGTACATAAACATTATAAATGACTGTCACATGTGGATCAGCACATATTTTCAATCACAAGTTATTGATCAACACACCTGATTCTGGTGAAAAGGATCACAATAACGTTTTGTTTCATTGACAAACTGGACGAGTTTTACAAACAGATGAGAGCCTGTATGAACATATGTAGTCATTCCACCTCTTATTTGGTCCATGGTTGGTGTGTCCACAGTGTTCAAAACCTATTCCATTGCTTGGCTGACCATTATCCCAATCTGTAAAGCTGACCTTTGACCCATCAGACCAAAACCACAGTCCTTCCTGGTGAATGTCACTGAGTCCATTCCAGGTCCATCCCTCAGTATGATCAAAGTTTCTGATCAGCATTTTGACAAAATTATTTTCCTCCAGACTGTGGATGGACACAAGGTTGGCTCCCTGTCCCAAACAGTGAAACTCTGCATCAGCCCAGTTCATCGGTGTGGCGACGTACTTGTAGCAGCGGCCGTTGAAGTTGTACCAGAACATGGGACAGCCGCCTCGCAGCAGCTTCACCTCCTGCAGCTTCACCTCCTGCTCCTTCACCTCCTGCTCCTCCACCTCCTGCTCCTTCACCTCCTGCTCCTTCAC
Organism: Cololabis saira; assembly: GCF_033807715.1. Taxonomy (NCBI): domain Eukaryota; kingdom Metazoa; phylum Chordata; class Actinopteri; order Beloniformes; family Belonidae; genus Cololabis; species Cololabis saira. The sequence goes on along the minus strand of NC_084601.1, from coordinate 13,698,667 downwards.
CTCCTGCAGCTTCACCTCCTGCAGCTTCACCTCCTGCTCCTTCACCTCCTGCAGCTTCACCTCCTGCTCCTTCACCTCCTGCAGCTTCACCTCCTGCAGCTTCACCTCCTGCTCCTTCACCTCCTGCTCCTTCACCTCCTGCAGCTTCACCTCCTGCAGCTTCACCTCCTGCTCCTTCACCTCCTGCTCCTTCACCTCCTGCAGCTTCACCTCCTGCAGCTTCACCTCCTGCTCCTTCACCTCCTGCAGCTTCACCTCCTGCAGCTTCACCTCCTGCAGCTGCACCTCCCGCTCCTTCACCTCCTGCAGCTTCACCTCCTGCAGCTTCACCTCCTGCTCCTTCACCTCCTGCAGCTTCACCTCCTGCAGCTTCACCTCCTGCAGCTTCACCTCCTGCAGCTTCACCTCCTGCTCCTTTGATGGAGACACAGCACCCAGAACCAGGCACAACAAGAAGAACAGCAACATTTTCATACCTTGTTTATAACAGGTGTTAAGCATTCAGAAGTGTCGAGGGCTGAAGGTTATCTCCTCTGGAGAATGTTTCCAGGAGTCCTCCAAGGCTTACTTTTATATCCTTTGTAAGGGTGTGACCTCTCAACATGAGATGTCATTGCTCAAATCCACTTGGATCTGCTGCCAAATGATAAAGAAAAAAACAGTTAAAAAAAAAACTGTGACTTCATTATTTTGAAGAATGAGGAAACATAAGACGTACTATTCACATAACAAATTTAAACTTGAGCCATGTGTTTCACTGAAGTTTTTACTTGTACATAGTTTAAAACTGTTCAAAAAAGTCAACCAGGATTAGAAAATCAATAACAATCGATAGAAAGAATATCTTCTTATAATTAATTCAAAGGTGAATTGCATTTGCCAGGCATATAACCATGTTTGGTAACTTCAGTATAAATGATAGATATAAATAAAATATAAAAATAAATCTAAATAAATTGCAAATAGAACATAAAAATGGTCCTTTTAATATTCTCCCAAACCCTTCATAGTTCTCTTTATTTAAATTACAGTATTTTATTGACTATCCTTTTAAAGAGATTTTTGTCTTTTTATTACAAAATTACATCAAGAAGAAACAGTGTGTGTGTTCATGTGATTATCTGTGTGGATGCTCCTTATTCCAAGTTTGCTTCAAGAATCTCAATCTTTAACTAGATCTTCCAAAATAAACACTCTTCATTACTGGCAGCTGATATTGACTTTCAGCAAAGGTGAATAGCTTTTTTTTCTGTGTCGTTATACTTTTATTGTGCCATAAATGTGAGGAAATCACTGAGTCTTAACTGGGAGTTTATTCAAGACAAGGATTGAAAATCTTCATCAAGGTTTTAAAAGAATTCTGTAAGCACCTAAAAAAATAATTTGTAAAGCTGTTTGAGATTCTCTTTTGCTGTGACGCCCCTCAGAGGTGGACGTTCAGGTGTATTCAGACCACACTGCACTGCAGTGAACAAGAGGTTTTGGGAAATATTGATTGTTCTATTGTAGCTGATCAAAGCAGAAAAAGTGACAGAATAGTTCCTTAAAATGTAGTCGAGGGATGTTTATGTTTAACACTCATTTATTTGCCAAGTTCCCAGAGGAGACGTTTAAATTCTGTAGATAACATTCATAATCTCTTCATTTACACCTTAGGGACTGCATAAGAGTCTGAGTGGTCGTGTGCAATGAGACAGGGAGATTCAGGATGAGGATGATAATGAGCCTGCACTTAAATTTACACTGTCAAAAACACACTGCTTTCAGTGAACACTTTCAAACTTGTAGATTGAGTCGGTGTGTCAAATAAGTAGAGTTAAAGTTAATAGACATGTAGTCAAAAAGTCTACCTTTTATTAATATTTTAAGGATAATTTAACTGTTTTTTTCTTGTAACATTTACATTCATTCATTAGTCTGATCCTCATTCCAGAGAAGGGTTAAAGTGCTTCATCAAGGTTTTGCTGAAACTCGGAGAAACCACAAATAAAAACCCTTTTATTTACACAGGCAAATTTGTTCCAGAATCTTTTTGATCATAAAGCCCTCAGAGGTTCTGGAGGGATATCAGGGAAAACAAAAAAGACCCCACTGCAGTACAATGAGCTCAAATTGTGTTCTGTCCGATAATAATAATAATAATAATAATAATAATAATAATAATAATAATAATAATAATAATAATTATAATAACTTTTATTATAAATGTTATCATTATTGCAAAGTTTATTAAAAGTTACAGAATGGTCCCACTACTTACAATTTAGCAGAAGGATGTGTGTAATGCTTTGTTTTCCTTTATGGCCTCTTTTCATGTTTTGTTTGATTCATCTTCTGTGCTTGTCAGGGCATAATTTTTCCTTTAGACTTCTGGTAGTTTTGTCTGTCCTGCTTTGTGCAGTGTTTTTGGTTTATATTTAAAGGATTCTAGTTTGCTAATGACATTTTATTCATAGATGCTGTTCATGACGCTTAAGGTCACCGTTCAGATAAGCATAAGGGTTTGCTGCTACTCCTGCCTCTGGTCTACCTCATGCTAAGTCAGCTATCTTTTATAATAAACTTTTATACAGAATTTAATTTATTTGTCTGTCGACAGAGGAGATCCATTCAGCTGGAGAGTTAACTTCAACTTGAGCTTCAAAAATAAAAACAAGAAAATACAAATTCTTCCTGCCTGGCAGTTTAAATGAGGACTTTCAGGAGAACATTATCGCTTGCTATTCTTATCGTATCATAAAAGTGAGGATATCTATTAGTTAATTCCAGAGTAAAGGGTCAAAGTTATTCATGAAGTCATTGATGAAACTCTGCAGAAATGCAATGTACTGTAATGCACTTTATTTATATAACACTTTACAACAGCCTTTCAGTGTGCCAAAGTGCTTTACAGCAAGTAATTGATAAAAAGGAAGACAAATAAAAACAATCAAATACAATAAATCAATAAAAAGAATAACATACAACAAAATCTAAGAAGATAAAAGTTTCATTATAGGGTGTTAAAAGCCATCTTTAATAGGTGGTTTTTAGCCTAGATTTAAAAATGTCAGAAATAAGCTGAATCTTAACGGGGAACTTTTCCAGAGCCTGGGGGCAACAACGGAAAAGGCGTATTCAGACCACACTGCACTGCAGTGAACTAATAAGAGGGTTTGGGAAATATTGATTGTTCTATTGTAGCTGATCAAAGCAGGAAAAGTGACTGAATAGTTACTTAAAATGTAGTCGAGGGATGTTTGTGAAGCCAGATGTCTTATTCATTCGTTTAACATCCATTTATTTGCCAAGTTCCCAGAGGAGACGTTTAAATTCTGTAGATAACATTCATAATCTCTTCATTTACACCTTAGGGACTGCATAAGAGTCTGAGTGGTCGTGTGCAATGAGACAGGAAGATTCAGGATGAGGATGATAATGAGCCTGCACTTAAATTTACACTGTCAAAAACACACTGCTTTCAGTGAACACTTTCAAACTTGTAGATTGAATCGCTGTGTCAAATAAGTAGAGTTTAGTTAATAGATATGTAGTCAAAAAGTATACCTTTTATTAATATTTTAAGGATAATTTAACTGTTTTTTTCTTGTAACATTTACATTCATTCATTAGTCTGATCCTCATTCCAGAGAAGGGTTAAAGTGCTTCATCAAGGTTTTGCTGAAATGTCAGGGAAAACAAAAACACCCCACTGCAGTACAATGAGCTCAAATTGTGTTCTGTCCGATAATAATAATAATAATAATAATAATAATAATAATAATAATAATAATAATAATAATAATAATAATAATAATAATACTTATTTAATACGTATTATTATTATTATTATTATTATTATTATTGTTATTGTTATCATTATTATCATTATTATTATCATTATTATTGCCTATTATAATTATTCTTCCTGTATGGCCTCTTTTCATGTTTTGTTTGATTCATCTTCTGTGCTTGTCTAGTTTAGTCTCAGTTTCTCTCATGCTACACTTTTAACAGTCTGTTCTTCAGTTACATTTTTGTCAGGGCATCATTTTTCCTTTAGACTTCTGGTAGTTTTGTTTGTTTTCGTCTGTCATGCTTTGTGCAGTGTTTTTGGTTTATATTTAAAGGATTCTAGTTTGCTAATGACATTTTATTCATAGATGCTTTTCATGACAGTCAAGGTCACCGTTCATATAAGCATAAGGGTTTGCTGCTACTCCTCCCTCTGGTCTACCTCATGCTAAGTCAGCTATATTTTATAATGAACTTGGATACAGAATTTAATTTATTAGCCTGTTGACAGAGGAGATCCGTTCAGCTGGAGTGTTAACTTGAACTTGAGCTTCAAAAATACAATAAAAACAAAGAAATAAAATTTCTTCCCACCTGGCTGACCTCAGGACTTCCAGCAAACGTTGATCAGTTGACCTCAGCGCTTAACCAGGATTACAGACAGTTAAAAGTTTGGATAAATACAAAGGTGCGTGAGAGCGTTAAAAAGGAAGATCTAAAGTTTAAAATCAATTGTATAAAGGACGGGAAGCCAATGAAGGGAGTTAAGAACAGGAGTGATGTGCACGTGTCTGTTAGTGTTGGTTAAAAGACGTGCAGCAGCATTTTGCACAAGTTGAAGGCGATAAAGAGAAGACTGGGAGACTCCTACATAAAGTGCGTTGGAATAGTCCAAGTGTGAGCTAATTCAAAATCAGAATCATCTTTATTGGCCAGGTTCGAACATTGTCCAACAAGGAATTTGACTCCGGTAATTTCGCTCTTTAGGCAGTAAATAAACAAATAAACAAATGTGGTATTTCTTGACATATATACAGAATAAACATCTAAGGTGCAGCAGTTTGAGGTAGAGAAAAAAGGACAGCTCTGAATAAAATAACCTATTTACAATTATACAAAACAAGTTATACAAAAAATGATACAAAAGAAATACAAAAAGTGAGAGGTGCAGCAGAGTGAGGCAGATTAATTATGGCATGGACGGCCTTCTCCTGGTCATGTCAACTTAAAAACATTTTAATTTTGGCCAGGAGACCCAACTGAAAAAAACTGGTCCTCACCACATTGTTGATTTGTTTGTCAAAGTTCAAACGACTCTCAAAGGTCACTCCCAGATTTCTGACGGTTGAACTGATCTTTGAAGTCAAAGTGCCGAGGCCAGCCGTCACATTATCCTCAAACACAATACACTCAGTTTTGTTGTCATTTAAATGAAGAAAATTCTGGGTCAACCACTGATTAAAGGATCTGTATGTAAGAGCAATAATGAAACGAAACATAAAATAACCCCGATATGTCAACAGACATTTAAAAATCATGTTCATTTCAAATACTTATGTCACTGACAACAGCACTCAAGCCAGGATATTCCCGTTTAAAAAGGAGTTGCAGCCCTCAACTGATGTTTATGTTGTCATTTTTTGTTTTGGCCTGAAGCTCCACCCTCCACCTATCTCCCAATCACCAAGTCAGTATTGTTTCTGAAGCTCCACCCTCCACCTATCTCCCAATCACCAAGTCAGTATTGTTTCTGAAGCTCCACCCTCCACCTATCTCCCAATCACCAAGTCAGTATTGTTTCTGAAGCTCCACCCTCCACCTATCTCCCAATCACCAAGTCAGTATTGTTTCTGAAGCTCCACCCTCCACCTATCTCCCAATCACCAAGTCAGTATTGTTTCGGCATCCGGGTTGCCAGCTCGGCTCTAATTATGGCAGCCATGGCAGCCTATGTTCCTGCTGCATTCTGCAGCCTACCTGGCAACCTCTGGTCGGGGGGAGGAGGGGGAGGGTACACGCCGCTCAACAGTATTTTGAAAGTGACTGCAGTACCAGTTTTGGCCGTTTCTTACAGACGGCTCCTTTAACTTCAGCAATACATCTGGACAAAGAACATTGAGCACCATTTGGCTTCACTGGCAGACAGATTTGTAGATCATCAGCATAACAGTGAAAGGGAAGATTATGCCTGGCTATAATTGACCCAAGTGCTAACATGTACAATGAGAATAGGATAGGGCCAAGGGTAGATCCTTGTGGGACTCCGCATGAGAGAGGAGCACTGGAAGAGGACAGGTCACCAACTATGACGGAGAAGGTTCTACTGGATAAGTAACCCTGCGTTCACACTGAAAGCGTCACGGGCGTCATAGGCAGCCGGCTGCCATTCATTTTCTATGAAAACGCGCGTCAAGAGGCAGCGGGAGCAGCAAGAGAAGCAGAGGCAGCGGAGGCATTGGGAGCAGGCGGAGCAGAGCGTCAATTTGAAGTTGAAAGATCTTAACTTTATGCAAATGAGCAGCGGCGCTGCCGAGGCAGCGTCCAATCACAGACCAGGATTCCCGAAGCGAGAAGCCTCAATGCAGATTTTACTTTCATGTAAACACAAACGTACACTCATTCACATGCGTACATGAGCATAGCTAACAAACTTATTTGATCAGGAATTAATATATTTCATCCAGCAAACTGACATTTTTGCTGATTTGACTGCCGTTTTTACCTGAACTGATCATGTGAAACACGTAACTGATGGTTGAGGAGCTGGATGGTCTGAACGATTTTAATTGCTACATCGATCCAACGCAAAATAATGAAAAACCATGCCTATTAATCACAAAACACAGTTTAAACATTATGACCAAATCCGCTCCGACCCGGTGTGTCAGTGTTCACCGCAGACAGACTGCAGCTTCACCGGGATCAACGACTCGCTGACGGTTGGTGCTGATCCGTGGACCAAACTTGTTAAAGAGAGCATCAAAGTCACTCTTATCTATGCGGAAATAACGCTAAAATATAAAGAAGGCTTCTGTAGTGTTCTCATAATAAAAGTAGCCTATCGCGAGATTAGACTAGTGACACACGCAAGATTTATAACGGACTACAGTGTTAGAGAGACAACTACAATGAACCTGTATGTGTACCGAGTGGAATGTGTTTATTAAAGCTCAACAAAACGGATATTACTTTCGTGTGTGTGATCCCTAACACACCACAGCTCCCCAAAGTGTGATCTATGGTAAAATAGGAAACTAAAATATAGATACTGTATGTGTAGACTGTTCCCACTTCTGCAGCGCAGCTTTAGCCCCGCCCACTGCAGGCGTCGACAGTGGATGCTGCTTTCAGTGTGAAGGCACCAAGCAGCGCGATGCTGGCATCAGGAGATTTTTGACGCTTTCAGTTTGAATGCAGGGTTAGACGTAAACCATTTCAATGCAGGGTTGTGGATACCAACATAATCGCTTAGACGAGACAGGAGGACTGCGTGGTCCACTGTGTCAAAGGCTGCTGTCATATCAAGCAGGACTAAAACAACAGGACGCTTGACATCCACAGACAGAGCGATGTCGTTGTGCACCTTTAACACTGCAGACTCTGTGTCCCGAGACCTAAACCCAGATTGGAACTTCTCAAAAACAGAGTTATTCTCAAGAAAGGACTGTAATTGTATAAAAACAACTTTTTCTAAACCCTTAGAAAGAAAGGGCAGATTGGAAACAGGTCTAAAATTTGATAACACTGCAGGGTCAAGATTAGGGTTTTTAAGAAGCAGCTTGACCACAGCATGTTGAAAGGCAGCTGGGACAGTACGTAATCTAAGGCAGGAGTTAATAAAAACCAGCAGACTGGACCCCACAGTTTTAAAAACCATTTTCAGCAGTTTGGCAGGGACAAATCCAATGGGCAATTTGTGGGTTTAAGAGATTTCACTACCACACAAAGAGAAGAGAGGGAAACCAGTTCAAACTGGTCAAACACAGCAGAATGATCTGGGGTAACAAACAAGTCCTTATACAACAACATAACAACATTCTCACTGGTGACAGGTTAACAACCACGTTAATTGTATTAAATAACACCTTGGGACAATGATTGCTGCAAGAAATAATATTAGAGAGGTACTGAGATTTTTCTTCATGTACAGCCCTTTGATAATCAGTTAGACCGTCCCGTAATATTTCTAGAGAAATAGAAACACACACAAAAATCATTTCCTTGTTTTTGCAACAATCCCTGAGATTCTCGTTCGTGATGACGTCCCTCCTCTATAAGGATAATTAAAGAAGTTAACTTTCAGACAGAATGTTTGGTGTATCGGTGGATTAGTGGTTAGCACTGTTGCCTCACAACAAGAAGGTTCCTGGTTTTCCCTCTGGGTACCACAACCCATATAATCATAATTACAAATCTATTCAGAGATAATTAACTTAGGTAGAGGAACCTTATGAATTACTCTCTCAAGAAATGTGTTTTTTTTTTCTTACCTTAAGAAATGCTGGGATGTCCGCAGTGAGAGTGCAAAGGTCTTCCGTGGCTGGTCCTCCTACTCACTCTGTGGGTCAGGAACAGAGATCTCTGTCTTCTATATGATCAATAACTGTTCTGCACAGGTTCTGGATGAATCTCATGAAAAAATATGTACATATTTGTCGGCAGCCTTTTTTCAAAGAGAGAAAATACATCCATAACGGTCACTGAAATAACTTAAAACTGACAAATAAGAAGTAATAAGAAATAACTTGTTCAAAACAAACATGAAAATCAGACATTGTTTTTGAATCGTAGTTCAACAGAATCAGTAAAAAGGTGGACTGATTATTATTGAGTGTATGATGGAAATCTGTTATTTCATAATTATTTACCCTGTTATTCTGCTTCACTTACGAGTTCAGTGTGACTACATTCAGTTATTTTTAGAACAAAAAAACTATGCAGCTTCAAGGATTTGTTACAAGAACCATATATTTTGTCTAAAGCATTTTGCTCTGCTCTGGTAAACGTACTATTGATTATTTGGTCTCTTTCCTTCATCAATCTCTTGAGATGTATGTTATTAAAATTCTAGCCATTATTCTAGCCATTATTAAAAGTCTATAGCCCAAAGTATAAAGCCCAAAACGGCTTAGCTCCGCAGTATTTACAAGATTTGATAGTGCCTTATATTCCTGGCCGAGCTCTCCGCTCCCAGGGTGCAGGTTTACTCGTAGTTCCTAGAGTATCCAAATGTAGATTTGGAGGGCGGGCGTTCTGCTATCAGGCACCATTGTCAAGGTTGACATTCCCCCAGCCAGTTTGCCTTCAGTTTCTGTCTTGCCCCGCCTGTGTCCCATCTGCCCTGATTGTGTCTGCACCTGTGTCTCGTCATGTCTCGTTATCCCCTCAGTATATCTTGTCTTGTCATTCCTTTGTGCCCGGTCGGTCTGTACTGTTTCCTCCTCCATGTCTCCTCGTAGTTTTTTGATCCCTGTTAGTTTTGTGTTTTTTCATCCTGCTCTGCAGCGCCTTGTTTTTTCCCCTTTTTGTGGAATAAATCCTTTTGTTTTGAGAACTCCTGCCTCCAGCCTCCCTCTGTCTCCTGCACTTGGGTCCTAAATAACCAAACCATGACAGAACGGACCGACCAGGTGGACCCAGCGGGAGACTACCTCACCATGTTGAACTTCCTCTGCCGTGAAGCGGGTAAAGACGTGCGCTGGGCCGAGGAGGAGTATTGTGACCTCTTTTGGGGAACACGCCTGGCTCTGGGTGGGCCCAGGAGCCTGCAGAGGCAACGGCGACGGCGTCAGCCCCAGCCTGTTCTGGCTCCAGCTCCTGCACCTGTCCCAGTTCCTGTGGTGGTCCCAGACGCATCAGCCCCTCCTCCGGTGATGGTTCCGGACCCCCCTCAGCCGGCTCCGAGGACCCGTGTCCCCCCCCAGCCGGCTCCGAGGACTCGTGTCCCCCCCCAGCCGGCTCCGAGGACTCGTGTCCCCCCCCCAGCCGGCTCCGAGGACTCGTGTCCCCCCCCCAGCCGGCTCCGAGGACTCGTGTCCCCCCCCCAGCTGGCTCCGAGGACTCGTGTCCCCCCCCAGCCGGCTCCGAGGACTCGTGTCCCCCCCCCAGCCGGCTCCGAGGACTCGTGTCCCCCCCCAGCCCGCCCTGGATGTGGCCTCTGGGGACATCTGGGATCTGTCCCTTGAGGGGGGGCCGGCGCCCCTCGAGGGGGGGCCAGCGCCACAGACCCAGGCACCCCCACAGCCGGCGCCCCGGACCCGCGTACCCCCGCAGCCGGCGCCCCGGACCCGGGTACCCCCGCAGCCGGCGCCTCGGACCCGGGTACCCCCGCAACCATATCAAGTTCCTGAGCCATGTCAAGAGCCATGTCAAGTCCCCCAGCCTCCAGTTTGCCTTCAGTTTCTGTCTTGCCCCGCCTGTGTCCCATCTGCCCTGATTGTGTCTGCACCTGTGTCTCGTCATGTCTCGTTATCCCCTCAGTATATCTTGTCTTGTCATTCCTTTGTGCCCGGTCGGTCCGTACTGTTTCCTCCTCCATGTCTCCTCGTAGTTTTTTGATCCCTGTTAGTTTTGTGTTTTTTCATCCTGCTCTGCAGCGCCTTGTTTTTTTCCCCTTTTTGTGGAATAAATCCTTTTGTTTTGAGGCCTCCAGCCTCCCTCTGTCTCCTGCACTTGGGTCCTAAATAACCAAACCATTACTTTGGAACCAACTTCCAATCTGGGTTAAGGAGGCTGACACCACCTCCACCTTTAAAACTAAACTTAAAACCTTTCTGTTTAGTAAACCTCTAGTTAGTGTTTAGTAAACCTCTAGCTGGTGTTGGTAAATCTCTAGGTAGTGTAAACTCTAGTGTTTTAGAGTCAGTAGTCATAGTTACAGCTATAGAACAAGACTATAATAATTTAGTCTCAAATATAGCTTCGCGGTAGATATGCTGCTATAGGCTTATGCTGCAGGGGGGCACCGACATGATCCGCTGAGCGGTGCCTCTCACCCTTCTTCTCCTCTCCTTTTCCCTGCCTCTCTTCTCCATTACCATTTTTATCTATTATAAATATCTCATAGCTATCATTTTTGTCCATCGTACCTGTAGTTTCTTGAGCCGGCCCCCCTTTTCTTTGTTTTTCTCTTTTCTGCATGTTTGCAGGCTGGAGCCTTGGGAGCTGCGTTCTGGCCTGTGTTCCTGGCCCCCCTCCCCCCATCCCCGGTCATCCCGTTGCTGCTTCCACCTGCCTACGTGGATGTCTGCTGTTGCTGCTTCTGCCTGCCTGCACCCCCCCCCCCCCCACCTCTGGTCATCCCGCTGCTGCTTCCACCTGCCTGCTGTGTGCTGCTGACGTCCCCGACCCCCCCAGTCTGGCCTTCGGCAGGAGGGCCCCCCCTTATGAGCCTGGTCCTGCTCAAGGTTTCTTCCCTCCTAAAGGGGAGTTTTTCCTTGCCACTGTTTGGCTTAAGGCTTTTCTCCCACTAGGGGAGTTTTTACCTGCCATTGTTTATATAATAATTGCTCGGGGGTTTATGTTTATGTTCATGTTCTGGATCTCTGGAAAGCGTCTAGAGACAGCATCTGTTGTATTAGACGCTATATAAATAAAATTGAATTGAATTGAAAAGTCTAGCCATTGCCCCGTCTTTATTTCTTAAGTGTCATCATTTCAGTCTTCAGACATTAAACTTTTAAACTTTATTTATTTGTATAGCACCAACTCATGCAGTGTAAATGCAACTCATGGTGCTTTACATACAAAAATAAAATAACAATCAAAAGTACAATTTAAAACATCCCATACGACCCCACCCCCCACCCCCCACGCATACACACACCCTCACTCACACTCATACACATGTGCATACACTCACACACTCACACGCCCACACACACACACACACAATAAGTGGACTTGTGACATGGCTTAGCACTAACGATCCAGGTGAGGAAAACACTACCTATGGGTGGCCGTCCACACCGAGAGGCTCCACCGGCCATGACCACAAGGAGCATCGCCACAGAGACCCCCCCAACCCGGACAGACCAGGACAGACCCCACACAGAAGGTGGAGTCCCACCCCCAGCTACCCAGGCCTGAGGTACCTGATGGTTCAAAGGTTCCCGCAGAGGTATATATTGATATATTGATTGATATTGATATATATTCATTCCACAACACAGTGTATTATTAATTTCCATTTATTATAAGATAACAATCCAGTGGAAGTAAATATTAAAAAATGAAGAAAATTGAATAAATAGTATTTTTATTCTTACATTTGTGGTGATGGATGTATACAAGTAAAACTAGGGGGTCCTGTTTTTTTTTTTTTTAACTTTCCTGAAAATTTGCATAAATTGCACGTGAAGCGCATTCCTCTGCACTCGTAGAAGGAAATGACCAGAGTGGAGCGATCTGAAATATATCAGCTCTCCATAGATAACCAGCTTGTGGCATCAGCACAAAAGCTTGGGTGCTTCTGATTGGCTTTTTATTTTTCTTTGTCTCGTTTTACCCTGAAGTCCCTGGCACAGGGGGAAAATGCCATATCAGACTGTAAACCTGAGATTAGTCAGGCCGTAAAGATCATTCAACTTAAGCATTTCAATCATTTATTGAGAAAAAAAGATGGAAAATCATCCAGATCTTTTTTTTTCTTTACACATTTTACAAAAGACTTTTTATTTATTGGAATGAAGAGTAAAATTCTGAGAAAATTCAAGCTCTATTTCCTTTATCCTGAAGAATGTAATCGGATGATTGTCTTTTCATAGACTTTTCAATATTTGTGATGATTGCACCAATTTAAATGATCATTATCCAAAATGAATCAAATGTAATTGATCAACACATCTTAATCTACGGATTGATTTCAGACACAACTTCTGAAACAATAGAACAATGTTGACGTGTTGCACAAACAAAAGCAAATTCTCCTGAACAGTTTATATCGTTCCAGTTTTTGGGTGTTCCCCAGTTGGTGTGAACACACTCCTCGTTTCCTCCTGAGTTGTTTGGCTCTCCTGAGTTCCAGTTGCTGAAGCTGAGTTTGGATCCATCAGACCAGAACCATGCTCCATCCTGCTGAGCGTCAGTGAGTCCGATCCAGGTGGGCTTCTCAGAAGGATCAAAGTTTCTGATCAGCAATTTGACAAAGTTCTCTTCGTCCTGACTGTGGATGGACACCAGGTTGGCTCCTTGTGACAAACAGTGATCCTCTGCATTGGCCCAGGTCATCGGTGTGGCGACGTATTTGAAGCAGCGGTTGTTGAAGCTGAACATAAACATGGGGCAGCCGCCTCGAAATAGTGTTTCTTCCTGATGTGATGCAGGCACACCACTCAGAGCCAGACTCAGCAAGAGGAGGAACCACATTGTGAAGATTCAGAGGTCCAACAACTGTAAGGAGGTGGATGCAGCAGTGGATGTCTGAAGAGACAGATGACTGGATGTGTTCTTTTATACCCCTTACAACAGGCGTTTCCGCTGCTTATTTGATATCATTGGTCAGCTTCAGTCGGCAAAAACTTTTAAGATTACACAATCGTACCAGAATATCAACATATGCAAACAAAGATAACCATCTTGTGTGGGGATGTCACATGAAAAAACTGTTTTTTATTTGATTTAAGTGAAAGTGGAGCATTGGAAAAACCAGTGACAGGAAATAAGTGAGATGAGCATTTTGAAGAATTGAACTACACAAAGCAACATAGAGAAATAGATGCATTTTAAAATGTCCAAGCTTCAAACTTGAACTACTTTACGTCAAACAAGAAACAAGGAATAAGAGACTGTGCCTTGGCCTTAAAAAAAAAAAAACTGCTTCAACTTCCAACACCTGACCTTTCATTAGAGTTATCTGGGAAAATACCTCTCCTTTTCATTTTTTTCTGATCTTCAGAGTCCTTCTTTGACACCTTTATCTTTTTTTTGTGGCTTGTTTACTTTATTAGATACTAGGAGTTCAGCAGTGAAAGTCCAGCGGTCATCTGTAAGTAGTTTTGTCAGTCACCGTGGGGGTCAGGAACTGAGATCTTCTTCAATATGATCGCTGAGAGCTCTGTTCTGGTTCTGGATGAATCACACTTAAGCCCATCTTCAGAAACCATTAATATTATGGAAATTCTGAAATAAATTTACATTAACATTAATAAAACCAAAATATCACAATATTCAAAATATCTTTTAAAATTTTAGATCAACTTGAATTAATAGTCCAGCTGTAACACAGTTTTTCTTTTTCTGTAAATATATTTACACCAAACTGATAAACCCAATGAATCAGAGGATTCCCATAAACCTCAGCAAATATGAGGAAGAGCAGTGAACTGTTTGGGTAAATGTGGACCTTGTCCTTGTGACAGAGTGGGTGGGAAAACAACATGTATCCCCAGATGATCATTATTTTCCATAAAATTGGCAGCTTGTTATTGATCTCTTAGATATTATTGCTCCCACTAAAGGTAAAGGTTGTCTCGGGTAAGACAGATAGTTTGTTTGCCATTTCTATATTTGTTAAAGTACGTATGAATTCTTGTGCAGTACGTTCAGAGTAAAAACATGAGAAGTAGTGAACATTAAAAACAAACAATAAAAATAATAAAATAACAATATCAGATGCTTTACACTTCACCTAAGGATATTCCATGTTTACCGGTTGATTGTCAATGAACAGAGGTAGATTCGTCAAGAGGACTGATGGTACTTTTGCCATCAGTCTCACTGTAGCAGGGAAGAAACTGTTGTAAGAGCGTGTTTTCCGTGTGATGATACTGTCTGTTCTGCTTTGTCTAAGGCTGTATGTAGAGTGTTTATGTAAAACCCCTTCCGTGTCAGCAGCATCTGAGCTCCACTTTACAAGGGCCTGCAATGAATTTGACAACTTCTTTACTGAGAAAATCCAGAAAATTCAAAACCAATTTGTACAAAGCAACACAATTTTCCCCAAATCAATCTCAAAACCTGGAGGATATTATGGATCAGCCAAACCAATCCTGTGTTCTCAATATTTTACCCACAGCTTTCTTCAAAAAGGTTTAACCCATCATGTTATCTGATTCAAATAGTAAACTCATCCCTTTCGTCCGGTGTTTTCCCCCCAAACCTTGAAGACAGCAGTCATCAAACCCCTGCTGAAAAAGAACAGCTTGAATAAGTTGCTAATGCAAAATTGCAGACCCATCTCAAATCTTTAATCAGTGAGGTTATTGAAAAAGCTGTGTTTCAACAGTTAAATACCTTCCTAATTCTGACCAACTGCTTTGATCTATCTACATTGGAGCAAAAAAAGTATTTAGTCAGCCACCAATTGTGCAAGTTCTCCCACTTAAAAAGATAAGAGAGGCCTGTCATTTTCATCACAGGTATATCTCAGAGACGTAATGAAAAAATAAAATTAAATAAAAAAATCCAGAAAATGACTTTGTCTGATTTTTAAAGAATGTATTAAGTGCAAAGTGCAAGTGCAAGTGCATAAAGTGCAAACTAAAATATAGTCCAGTTGTGGCAGAGGTGAGTGTGTGAGACTGAGTTCAGGAGGCGTTAAACAGTCTTGTTGCTGTGGGGACGAAGGATCTCCTGAATCGCTCCGTTCTGCAGCGCAGTGAGCGGAGCGACCACTGCAGCTGCTCCTGCTCCTCTGTTGCTCCAGGAGGCTGAGAGGGTGTCTGCTATTGTCCATTACAGCTCTCAGTTTGTTCAGTGTGCCCCTCTCCACCACAGATCTTAGCGGGTCCAGACTCCTGCCCAACACTGAGCCCGCTTTTTTGACCAGTTTGTCCAGTCGCTTGGTGTTTTTGATTGCAAGGCTGCCTCCCCAACACACACCGCAGCAAAAAAGAGTGCACTGGCCACCACCGTGTGGTAGAACATAGCCATCATCTCCGTACACACATCAAAGGACCTCAGTGTCCCCCCCCCCCCTGTATGAAGACTGGTCATACTGAAATCCACCACCATCTCCTTGGTTTTGGCTGTGTTCAGGTGGAGACAGCACGTATCACTCCAGTCCCTGAAGGAATCCACCAGATCCCTGTACTCCTGCTCCTGACCACCCCTGATACAAGCCACAATGGCTGTGGCCCCGTACACACGTAGCCGGGTATCTGCTAAACCGAAGATATTTTCCTACGTTTGGACCTGTCATCCACATGAAAACGCAAATAAACAAATGTTTAAAAAAAACTCCGGGCAAAGTGAAGATTTTTGAAAACTCTGTTTATGTATATGCGTGTAGTAGACAGAGACAACCGGAGTTTTGCGTTTTCGAACGTCACATTATGTGCCAAAACAACAACAAATCTGCTCTGACGTCTAACGTGCAACCTTTGTTTAACTCAACTCAACTCAACTTTATTTATAAAGCGCTTTAAAATAACCACAGCTATAACAAAGTGCTGTACATGAGAGGACACACAAGCAACGATAAAAGACAATAAAAACAATTAAATAAACAAATAAAATTACATAAAACCACTAAAAACAGAGCGAGGTCTCATACTGGGTTAAAAGCCAATGCGTAAAAATGGGTCTTGAGGTCAGTTTTAAAAGCAGACAGTGAGGAGGCCTGTCTGATGTGGAGAGGTAAAATGTTCCACAACTTGGGGGCAGCAACAGAGAAGGCTCGGTCCCCTCTGAGTGTTCGTTTGGACCTCGGTACCCCGAGGAGCAGCTGGTCAGCTGACCTGAGGCACCGGGCGGGGGCGTGGGGGTGAAGTAGCTCCGAGAGGTAGGGAGGAGCAAGACCATTTAAAGATTTAAAAACAAATAAAAGAATCTTAAAATGGACTCTAAAACGCACAGGCAGCCAGTGGAGGGAGGCCAGTAAGGGCGTAATGTGTTCTCTCTTACGCGTTCCAGTTAGCAGACGAGCGGCAGCGTTCTGAACTAACTGGAGACGCGCAAGAGAGGACTGGCTGACTCCTAGAAAAAGGGAGTTACAGTAATCCAGCCGAGACGTGATGAACTACAGAACTACAGAAGCATGAATGCCTTGAAAACTGCGGTGGTTCTAATTATTGTGCGGGCGTTGTTTACTTCTTTTATTTTACACGCCCAACTACTGCTTCAAGAGCACAGGCGACGGACAAGATTGCGGTCGGTACTTTACCCCCTCTTAGACACTCCACCTAGGCATGAACCTCGCCGTAATCGTCGATGCCGCTTTTGGGTCAGACCGGGACGCACTGCCAGCTGGTGGGAAAACTTCGAGACTGAAGTTGTACTCCCAGAGGAATGGCGTGAGAATTTTCGTATGTCCCGGTCCTCACTCCTGTCGCTGTCGGAGATGTTACGTCCTCATATCGAGGGGCGGTCCACGGTCATGCGATCACCCGTCAGTGTGATCAAAGAAGTTGCGTGCACGCTTTACTATTTAGCTGACAAGGGCAGATTACGGAAAATAATAATCGGAAATATAAAATAATATAAATGATAATATAAATAATCGGAAATAATGCCATCTACAGGTTTGGAATGCTTATGAATGTGGTCGAAAACGCAGATCTTCGGTTCTGTGTGGAAGGTTTTTTTTTTAAAAAAAGGTGTAATGTGGATACAAATTATTTTATAAACGGAGGGGGGAAATATTCGGTTTTAAAAATAGCCGGCTACGTGTGTACATAGCCTGTATCGTCAGAATATTTTTGCATGTGACAGGACTCAGTGTTGTATTGGAAGTCCGCTGTGTAGAGTGTGAACAGGAATGGCGCCAAGACAGTCCTTTGTGGAGCACCAGTGCTGCTCCTGACCATCCTGGAGATGGTCAATCCTCTTGTGCATCATCCAAATGCTCTCTAGCAAACATTAGATGGGCCTGGACATGTACTGGCTTAATTAAGGGGACACTGCAGGATCTGAGTCCCTGTGGCGTAGTGTGTTACTGATGGTACCTTTGTTACTTTGGTCCCAGCTCTCTGCAGGTCATTTACTAGGTTCCCCGTGTCGTTCTGGGATTTTTACTCACCGTTCTTGTGATCATTTTTACCCCACGGGGTGAGATCTTGTGTGGAGCCCCAGATCCAGGGAGATTATCAGTGGTCTTGTACGTCTTCCATTTTCTAATAATTGCTCCCACAGTTGATTTCTTCACAAAGCTGCTTAACTATTGCAGATTCAGTCTTCCCAGCCTGGTGCAGGTCTACAAAGTTGTTTCTCACGTCCTTTGACAGCTCTTTGGTCTTGGCCATAGTGGAGTTTGGAGTGTGACTGTTTGAGGTTGTGGACAGGTGCCTTTTTTACTGATAACCAGTTAAAACAGGTGCCATTAATACAGGTAACAAGTGAAGGACAGAGGAGCCTCTTAAAGAAGAAGTTACAGGTCTGAGAAAGCCAGAAATCCTGCTTGTTTGTAGGTGACCAAATACTTATTTTACAGAGGAATTTTCCAATTCATTCAGTAAAAATCCTACAATTTGATTTCCTGGATTCTTTCCCCCCATTCTGTCTCTCATAGTTGAAGTGAACCTATGATGAAAATTACAGGCCTCTCACCTTTTTAAGTGGGAGAACTTGCGCAATTGACTAAATACTTTTTTGCCCCACTGTATATACATATACATACATACAAATACTCACATATTACATATAATATTAAATATATTATTTAAAATTATACGGGAGTCTATGGCTGAAAGGTAATAAGTAATAATTAAAGCTGCAAGCAGCGATAAACGGGCCCTCGCACTCACGGCCACCGCCCCCCATAAGCATATCAGAAAAGACACCACCCACAACTTCCTATGTCAAACCATTCAAAAGTTATAGCAGAAAAAAGGGACAACCAATCAGAAGAAGAGGCGGGGCTAATTCAGGCCAATGAAGGTCAAGGACTCCATAAAGAATCTGATGACACCACCCAGGACTCTCTATGTCAAACCATTCCAATGTTATAGCAGGAAATCGGGACAACCAATCAGAAGAAGGGGCGGGGCTAATTAAGGCCAACGAAGCTTAAGGACTCATTACAGAGTCCCATGACACCACCCACGACTTCCTATGTCAAACCATTCAAAAGTTATGGCAGATAAAAGTATTCTAGGGGGCGCTGTTGAGCCGTTAGGCCACGCCCGTTAATGCAAACCATGAAATATCAAATTTATCGCCAAGTCTGGCTTGCATGCAAAATTTGGTGACTTTTGGAGAACTATCAAATATGGACCAATCACATGAAGGGGGGGTGCGCTTGTTGGCGTCTAGCGTCGCCACGGTAACACTTTTGAAAGAGAAAAGTAATGCGTGGTGTCGCAGGATGGAGACGCACATTTTGATGTATAACACACCTGGGTTCACGATACGGTTCGGGCTGAATTAACTCTCGAAGGAATGGCATATATTGCTCCAAAATTATGCGATTAGTTCAGAATGTTCAAAATGGCCGACTTCCGGTTCGGTTTCGGCCATGGCGCCAAGAGACTTTTCTTTAAGTTGCGACATGATACAGGAGTGTACCAATTTTCGTTCATGTACGTCAAACCGTATTTTGGGGCTTGAGGCGCAAAGTTTTTTCTGTCTGAACCAACCAGGTGAAGGGTGGGTGCGCTTTTTGGCGTCTAGCGTTGCCACGGTAACGCTTTTGAAAGAGAAAAGTAATGCGTTTGGTCGCAGGAGGGAGACGCACATTTTGATGTATAACACACCTGGGTGTACATTACGGTTCGGGCTGAATTAACTGCCGAAGGAATGGCATAAATTGCGCCAAAGTGACACGATTAATTCAAAATGCCCGACTTCCTGTTCGGTTTGGGCCATGGCGCCAAGAGACTTTTGTTTAAGTTGTCCCATGATACAGGTGTGTACCGATTTTCGTGCATGTACGTCAAACCGTATCGTGGGGCTTGAGGCACAAAGTTTTCCGGGGGGCGCTGTTGAGCCATTTTGCCACGCCCATTAATGCAAAGCATTAAATATCAAATTTTTCGCCAGGCCTGACTTACATGCAAAATTTGGTGACTTTTTGGGCACGTTTAGGGGGGCAAAAAGGCCCTCCTTTCGTCAGAAGAAAAAAGAAAGAAAGAAAGAAAGAAAGAAAAAAAAAATTCCTACAGATACAATAGGGCCTTCGCACTGAAGGTGCTCGGGCCCTAATGAAGACAAGACGTCCTAGGACAGAGGCCCGGGGAACACCACTTACATGAGATGGTTGCGATTTCAAATTTTATCCTGTTTTTCTTCTATCCTGTTTCAGTTTCTCTAGATCACTGCTCCTTTCTGTTCTTCCGTTCGTCATCATCTACACCCGCTTATTGCAGAAAGGCGTGTGTACATCCTGGACAGGTGACCAGTCCATTGCACAATCACAAATCACAAATATCACAAATAACTCACAGTCATTCCTATGAACAATTTCAGAATTATTAATCAATCTAATATGTTTTTGGACTGTAGAAGGAAGCTGGAGTAACTGGACAACACTCAGACCAAGATGGGGAGAACGTGCAAATACCGAAAGACTCCTGGTGGACATTTAACCAGGAACTTTCTTGCTGTGAAGCAACAGTGCCAACAAACTACAAAAACAATCATAACTTGGCATGTTACTCAAAGTATAGGCTGATTTACTATCTATGTAGGTTTAATACACTGATATTAACCCTAAATTAGAGGTTTTCTTAACCTCGGTTAACACGTAGTGTGAATTATAGTATCAACTCCTTATTTGGTACCTCCAGCTACACCTGTTCCCTCCAACCTGGCATCATTTAAAGAGCATCAAAGGCATGATTATAATAGCAACAAAAAAAAAGAAGAAACCGGCCAACATCTTGGAATTAAAGCAGCAAGTCATTTCAGTTAGTAATAAAACCACAATAATGGGGAAAGATTTTAAATCAATACCTGAAAACATGTAATAAAATATCCAGAAACTGCTTTTTTTTTTCCTGTTTCTAGTTGAACCGTGATGCTCTTTTGTGTCCACAAAGCAGCAACCATCCACAGAATCAGAACACGATCAAGAAAATACAACTATCCCCCTTGTAGATGTCACATAAAACCTATAATTTATTAATTTTCAGTAAAATTTTCACATAGTAAAATGCAGCTTTAGAAAAGACGCGAGACTTCAGCCGTCTGAAGGTTGTGAGGAGACGAGGGGAGACATATTGCTTTGAGGCTGACATTTTCATTTACAATGGATAAATAATAATATAGCAAACTTAAGCAAATATGTACACATCAACAATATTACAAGGGTACAAAGTTTTAAATGTGCCCATTGTGAACTTTTTTTCTTTTTATCATGCAAACTGGTTTTGAACAACAGCATTTTTAAAAAAGAAAAAAAAAAACCTTGACATTCTAATAAACACTAAACGCAGCTTTCCATCCCTTCAGCGGAAGACGGAGCCGCTAACACTTACCTACTCTTCTACTGCCCTCTAGTGGTAGAAAACACACACAAAAAAACTATTTCAACGCCTGCTCTTCTTGCATGTGCACTTCTACACTGTCGGGCCTCTGAACATGGCACCAAAAAAATCAAGACATTTTGTCACTATTGAAAAAACCCCATATATTTCCATAAATTACCAACATAACAGTTATTCAGAACATGATGTGCAGAGGTGTGTTTATGCACATTGTGTACAGCTTATAGTGAAGATGAACTCAAGGCCCTCATATCACACTGAACATGAACTGATACTGGCTTGGGTTTCCAGCTCTAGCAATCAAAGAATCAGGGATTTGGTTTCAACATAAGGTTTCCCATTGAAATTAAATGTCATCTTCACTAACACGTTCAATACAATCACTTGCCGTGCTGTATTGAATGGTGGCTAAATGCTTAATAGCTGAAATGCAGATTATCATCATCTCCTCACAGACTAGAAGCCATACCAGTTGTCAGTCATGTTGTTATAGCCTTATACATAAACTTATGTTGTATGCTTGTTGTTTTGTTTTATGTTTGTCTTTGTTTTGTTTTTTACAATCCACTGATTTACATTTAAAGGCTCCGTATGAGATTCCAGCTTGAACTATTACATTAGGGTTCAAACATGCAGAAACTGCTAGTTTTAGTGACACCACCAGCATGAAATCTGTATTTCAAAGAATTTTTGCTGCAATGAGAAACTGCCCTCAATTCAAAACACAGATCCTTCAACTTGACCTCTTTTTCTTGTATTTTATTTTAAATCTTTTCTGAAAGAACCAATGCTTTTAGAACTAAAACAATTCAGGAAAAGTGTCCGTTTATATAACCTGTTAGAGCTGGCAGCTTTTTGCTCCAAAAGACTTTGTGCTGAAATGATGATAAACACTTGAGGCAACACTGTATTGCACTTTATCCCCAGTCTTCCTTGAACACCTATAACCATAACGCTCAGGAATATCACAGCAGAAATGTTTCAGGGAAGTTACAAGTATGAAACCAACAGACAAAAGCCAACAACATAATTATTCAATTAAAAAAAAATAAGAATAATGGTTATGTATCTTAATTTGTTTGCACCATCCTCACCATCAGAATTCTTAAATGATTCACCTCCTTCCTTGCAGCGTTTCCTTTCTGGCGTGGGCCGACTTGGATATTACAGTAAGTCTTAGTGGTTCCTGGCCGTTAAGTCGAGTTTTTTTAAAGAGTAATAGATAATGTGATTGATAACAACGGGTACAACTCCAGCAGGTTGATGGCATGATGAGAGAAGAGGTTGTTGTCCTTGTGCTTCCTTTCTTCTGTTGGTCCATGTGCTAGTCCTCAAAGTGTACGTAAGACCACTTCTGAGTGAAACATCTCTTCAGTTTGCAAGAATCGAGTATGATGTGGTGGAATAAAATCCTCCTGCTGTGTAGTAATTTGAATAAACTGCATTATATCAAAGTTTCTTCAAGGAATATAAAGAAAGAAAACCTGCTCTGTACTGGGACTGTGTTTTCATACCCTGAACTCAGTCAGTCATTATGTCAGAAAGCATCACTGTGAGAAGTGAGATTGGCTTTACATGACTGAGGACGAGACGTCATCGCGGGGCTCAGTCCACCAACTCAAATGCTGCGACTCCTAAACAAAGCAGGAGCTCTACGGTACGGCTGTGCTGCAGCGCTCAACGTGATGTTTGGCACTAAGAAGTGTTGAGGTCCACAGTTAGTAGAACGCATGATGATCAGTCTATTCACATTTAAGACATCATAGAGTGTAGTGCATGAGGAGTGTTTGGCTAAAAGTGGCTTGAAAAAAATAAAGGCAAGAATTGCTTGGCTTCTACTCACACTAAGATACCTTCAGCATGTAACCTGCACATACATGTATCAAAGTACAAATCCTTGTATGTGCTATGCAGGCGTTGTCATACTACACCATACACACCCTGCTGCAGATTTCCCTCAAATGACTGTAAAATGTTTGAATGTCAAAGTGTTTTTGTGTTTGAAATGATGATCAGGTTATCGGGTCCTTACTGACAATCACAGGATGACAAGATTGATAAACATTTAAGGAACATTTCACCTGATGGAGAACCTCATAAATAACCAAATAATGTTCACAAAAAACAAAATAAAAGGCATACTCAGTCCGACAGATACTGTACAAAATAATCACAGCCTCCTTGACTCTCCATCGAAGTTTGGCAAATCTCCATCTTACCGCTCAGATCCTGTTCGTGTGGAAAGGTCGCGTGTTTATAGAATCACAAACACGTGCTGAGTGTAAGAAAGCCTTTCCAGGACAGACAGAGAGCAGCTGAGTTTCATTATTGTCCAGCTGACGCCGCTGCTGCTTGTGTGATCTGGATGCAGTTGTTTGTGAGTGTGTGAGATTTTGCTGTACAAAGCGTCCGTGTCACAACACACACGTTGGCATTTCTGCGATGTGTCTAGTGCGTCCGTGAGAGCACATTTGTGAGCGTGCTTATGCACGCGGCTCCAGCTTGTGTGACAGTTCGAAGAGCGTCTGCTGATTGTCGATGATGTGCAGGCAGTGAACGCTCGCCCTCACCTCCGCACTGTCGACCCCAATCACCTCGTTGCCTAGGAGAAGGACAGAAAAACACATGCTTCAGTCAAGAAGATGTATTTTATGGGGGAAGCAACAACACATATCAATACAAGCAAACTGCACAACTGTGCAGTTATATGAATAAAAAAAAAACTGTCTGGAAATGGTTGCTTAGAAACTGTAAGAGAAACGAACTCTGTTGTAAGTACAATAAATCAACTGCAGATGGCGACATAGTCCACATAATACCCTGGTTTAAACACTTAAACTACATTTTTCCGTCTGGCTCTGCTGCTTTTGTGTCTTTCTCAAATGTTCCACTATTTTCACAAATCAAGGAAGACATTGACTGGAACAATTCAAAAGCATCTCCCAAAATCATTGAATTCACTGAAAATGTCAGTTCCACCAGAGGACAGGCATCACTTTGCACAGCCTTCAGATATTGTTAGACTGAGACTGGAGGCTTATTGCACAATTGTGGCCCTTGTTTAATGACTAACATGGTTGTATCTTTGGTTTCCACTTTCTTCTAACTCCTCTGCCCCGCAGCCTGTAACTGCACCACAGCCTGTAACTGCACCACAGCCTGTAACTGCACCGCAGCCTGTAACTGCACCACAGCCTGTAACTGCACCACAGCCTGTAACTGTCCTACAGCCTGTAACTGCACCACAGCCTGTAACTGCACCACAGCCTGTAACTGCACCGCAGAATCACAACTAATGACTTACCTGGGAAGTCGCTTTGACAGTGGCGAATCATTCTCACCGTGTCTGCGATCATATGCTGTTGGTTTGAGAAAAGACACGCTTCATCAGTGAGATACTAGATAATAGTCAAGATCTCATATTTTATCGATTTTATCATTTAGACTGAGGTAACAGCTATTTTAGCTAATAACTGCAGGTTCACCG
Organism: Cololabis saira; assembly: GCF_033807715.1. Taxonomy (NCBI): domain Eukaryota; kingdom Metazoa; phylum Chordata; class Actinopteri; order Beloniformes; family Belonidae; genus Cololabis; species Cololabis saira. The sequence goes on along the minus strand of NC_084601.1, from coordinate 13,674,046 downwards.
TTAGTGATGAAGAACTGATATTGAAACAGCAGTTTTCACATATAGAGTAAACATTTTTCATGGCTCAACTCATTTGATGTTGCATTTAAATTGTACAAGCTGCAAACTCGAACACACTGAAAGGTTTTACAGAAGTGACTCGACTCACCAGCTTCTCAAAGTTGACCAGGTTGTCATGGAAGGTTTTATTTCCCTCATGAATAAAAGTGATATCTAAAACCAACAGATATGCATATTAAGGATTTATCCAGATATATCTTAGATATCTGTGTGTGTGTGTGTGTGTGTATCTGTGTGTGTGCGGAGGGTTTAAAATATACCTTTAAGCAGGAGCGGCATGAAAGGGATCTTGGGAGGTTTCATTCTTTTGAAGGCCTCTCTGTAGGCTTTGTGGTTGAGAGATGGATCCTAGAGAGAGAAAGAAATGAGGAAAAATGCAGTAAAAACCTGGATATGTTTTTAGGGATTTGATCATAAAATCATAAAGGAACACATTTTCATGTCAGCATGTACTCCGCTCCCTGTTCTCACCGTGATGAGCTCCAACTCTGAAAAAAGCTTCTTGAACTTCCCTGGACATTTCTGAAATGGAGGATATTTTTAGAACCGCATCTAAAATGCAAAACATGAATATGCATGAATGAACAGCAACTCAGAGCCTCACCTCCCATGTTTGATTGAGTCGACTGACAGAAGCCGTGTTAAGACCCATGATGATGGCAAACGCAGAGTTCAGATTTCTTTGGGCTTTACAGCTTTAAAAGGGGAAGAAATCAGATTAATGTGGAGAGAAGTCCTGACCGCACTTTCATTTCTTCTTTCACATGTTGTGTGTTTGTGCGTGTTCTTACTGAGCTGCAATCTTAATGAACTTCTTGAGCAGCTGCACCCTCTTGTTAAGGGACACACACATGAGCACCTCGGACATGACCCACTGCTGGACCTCGTTGCAGCGCTGGAGGAGGACTGAGAGCGCGGCTGTGTGGCTGGAGGCAGGAGTGCGGCTGAGGGTGTGATACACCAGCTCCTGCTGTATGTTGAAGGAGGGAGTGTCTCAAATCAGTTAAGCATCGTAATCGCTCATAGGTCTACATCTTTTAATTATGGACATGAATGTCAGTCATACTTGGTTTTGTATGATTTTTTTTATTTTCATTTCAAAAAGGACACACCTCCAAAAAAGGTAAACAGAAAACCGCAGCAACACACACAAAAGCCACTTTTCAATGGTGGTTTTGCAGCAGTGGCGTTCTCTTACTGCGCTGCCTTTTAGCAGCGTTTTACTGGGGATTGATAATACTCTCTTTGTGGTTTCAGCCTGTATTGTACAAGGTCTTCTGAAGTTCATTTTCACGTTACATAACAAAACGCCTTCATCTCTGGCGCACAAAGTCGTCTCCTTCCTGAGCGGTACGACAGCTGTGTCATAAAGAAAATGATTAAAAAAAAAAAAAAAGTCTACAATTATTCTGTTAAAAAAGATTTCAGGAATCCCAATTCACCTGAAACAAAAACGTTATCTCAACTTTAAAAAGAAAAACAAGTTAGTTTTAACCATTTTCAGGACATTTTCAACTCTTTTATTTAAATAGCTCAGCCCCTCCAAGATGTGCGATATAATGAGAATCCATTTATTTAAAAAGGTATGGACACACACCTAACCCTAACCCATGTCTGCACAGAGATGTCCTACCTCATGGATGGATTTGAAGAGGCTCCAATCCAGGTGTGTGAGTGCTGCTGCCACGTCCCAGGTGTTGATGCCCAAGAGCCGAACTGGCCTCTTGCTTAACTCGGCGCTGTCTGTTAAAGGAGGCTGCACACACATGCAAAACCCAAATTAAGATGGCGTACAAAAAGATAATGCATGCAAAAAAATAGAGCATGTACTCTACCTACGAGAAATGTATTATTTGGGAACAAATGATCACAACGATCTTGGATTTTCGAAAATCCCAGCCAATAGAGCTCCAGCTGTGATCCTGATGTCACTGCTTCTTTGTAGCTAAATTTATTTTCCTTCACAGCGTCTCCGATACACAATTATTGGTGAACTCAGTTCAGTGCGTTTGCCTGATGAATGAATAAAAAAATATTGTTTCTCAAATATATTTAAATTGAAACTGCAGCAAGAATACTAGAACATATCCTACATGTTTATATCTTATAGAGTTAGTGTGGAGTGGAAATATGTTTATGTCTTTATATAACTGCTGAATTACTATCTTTAGGTGGAGTGTTGTGCCTTTTTTCCAGACAAATACACTGATATCACAAATTAGGAGACATAACCAGATATTAAGAGTCTGGAATTCCTGACTAACCTCTTTAGATACGGGTTAGATTCGTCTTGCTGAGATTATTAAACAGAAGGCCTCCAACAGAAGAAACGTAGATTTGTATATGTAACAATAAATCCAAATGTAGAAACACAGTTTCAGGGCGAAGCAAAGCATATCTGGATGCAACCATGGACTTTGACTAAGTACAGCCTTATAACATACAAATAAAATGACAAAACCCCGCCAGAACATTACATCTCTTCCTGCTTACAAGTTGGATATCAGATTTTTCAAAGTAGTCCAACAGGAAGGATGAACTAGTTTGCAACCAACATCTTCTAATAGCAAGTTATTTAAGGAATAGCAGCTGAAGCTCCACTGACAGCACAGAACAACATATTTCCCAGAGATAACATCCACCCTATCCTCCACGCCAGGCAACAGCAGCATCATTCTGGCTCACAAGTTTTCTCTTTTACAGTATCAGAGTCTATAATCACCTGCCTGAAGTGTCACTCTAAGCATTTTCACGACCGATGTAACATAAGCTTGATACAGCACAGGGGGTTTCATCAACAGGATGAGACAGGACAAACACTTAAAATAATAGTTTGCTATACAGGTAATTGAGTCTTTAGAATCTACCAGCACTTGTGGAAAAAACATCAAATCTAAGGGTACAGAGTGATGGAAGCACAAATAGAAGACATACCAAGATCTCATTGAGGTCCCTGCGACAGGCCACAAGCTTCCCCTGTGGAGTTAGAGACTCTGAATACACACAGTCGCTGGGCTGCAACACCCGCCGCTCTGCAGAGACAAATACGTGAAGACAAGGAGCAACGATTACCAAACTGTGCTTAGTCTTACAGTCTAGGATGTATTTTTTATGTTTCCAGGGGCTATGAACTAGAAAAACAAGTCTATGTTAACTCAGACAGATATTCCAACAGATGTGGACAGCTATCAACGTCAAAGTATTTAACTTTATTGAAGGACATCCACTTGCTTCTGACTATCTGCAGACAAATCAGTGCGATTCAATCCTTCTTGCGATTGCGTACCTCCGGTGTGCGACACCACAGCGAGCACCATGTCTTCCTCGGCTCTGTCCATCTTAAGACCCACAATCCTCAGCAGCTGATGGGCCTCCAGTGCAGGGTGTGTGTGGACACTTAAGTAGGAGTCGGCACTCACATACACACAGCATATCACTAAAGAAATAAAATATTCACCACAAAATGAGAAAAATAATATTGCAATGCTTTAAATTGTACTAAAGGGCACATAGACGGAAAAAAAGGTCTAATCTTGAGTTAAATGCATGAGTAGATGACTGTGGGCAGCATTGGGGAGTGTGTAGTGTGTTGTGTAGAGTGTGTAGTGTTGCGTTTGTGTCTGTTACTTACCCTCTCGAGTCTCTGCCTGTGGACTGCGAGGCTGGAAACAGTTTTCTTTCAAACTCAACTGCTGATACATTTGTTTGCTCTGACAGAGACAAAACAGACGATACAAGAGGATAAAAAACTTGCATTGGATGTTGTTGGGCACTCACGGCATCTGGAGTATCTGTATCAGAACCTGATGTGCTCACTAAGTTTCAGTATATGTCACGAGGTCATACCTTCTGGTTTGGGGGACAGTCGTCCACCGTGCTGCAAGAAAGCAACACACAGAGATGAGAAGGGATATAACCACGCTAAATATTTCAAAGATAACGCATGAACAAAGCATTTAATATCTTCATAGAAAATCTCTTAGGAGTCACTTTTATTGTTTTTGGACAGAAATAAAAAGCACTTACTGTCTGCGGCGCAGGAGTTTTTGAAACTCCTTCAGGTCTTTTTCCAGCGTGGGAAACTCGTACAGATCTTCTAAAACACACCTGTACAAGGTCTAACAGGCACACACAGGAAAGATTAATTACATTTATGACATGCTGCCAATTTCTGTCTGCTCTTTAATCATGGTAAAATATTGATTTTACCCATTAAACTGATCATTATGCAGATTTTAGAACAATACATTTTGATCTTTGGTCAATACATCCTGATTAACACATTTATGTATCATAAATACATGTAAATCATTGCCAAGTATATAAATGATGTACGGATCATACAAGAGGAATTAAGAGATTCCTAATATCAGTACAGGTCAGGTTGATGACAGTTGTTTTCCGGGCCTGATACAGCTTTTATTCTGGCACAAGGCAGCTTTCTACTGCAGAGAAACGACAACTGATACGCTTTCTGCTCATTTTGTCTCTAAAAGGGCCAATTATCTGTGGGTAGAGGAAGCATGTTTATTCATATCTGTGACACAGAAAACAGTAATTTTGTAACAACCAAGCATAATGTTTTGGTATAAAATGGAATGGAGGAGAAATGGTTTGGTAATCTCCTATTACACTGCACTGTGCTCTGATTTAATGAATGTTTCCTTTTGGTTCCCTTTTTTATGATTTTAACCAATGTTTCTTTGGTTTGTTCTCAAATGTGTGACATTTTTTACTGCATGATTAATAGCTGTCACTCCAGGTACATCATAATTACAGTTGCAGAACAAACAAACATTGACAAATGCAAATCAAATTTGAATTCTCACACTAAAGCAGACATTTTTAAGTTTATTGATCCAAATAAGAGCCTTCTTTGCAGTTTAAACCTTTCATTAGATCAATTGCTTTCAGATCGTATTAGTCTTTTACATTGATATTCCTTCAAACAAAAGCCAACAATACTGTAGAAACTATAAAATCTGACACCTTGCGTCTTTTGTAAAGCTGTACTAGTGTCTGTTTTTATCCTCACTTGCAGCATTTTGCGTCTGCAAAAAAGGTGCAAATGAAAAAAGGTGAGCTCACAACTCCTCCACATTGTTGCAGACCAAGCCACTTTGCCTAGAATATCTTTTAAAAAGGCAGCTGTAGCATTAAATGCAGCACCCTGCTGATTAAATCAGGCTGAATGCCTTTAAAGAGAATGTCATCAGAACAGCAAGAGCAGGCACTCACTTTCCATCCTTAACCTCCATCTGCTGACATTGGTTGATAGTAGAAAGAATAGACACACAGTCACTTTTTAAATGTTTTTTCTTAAATGGATGACTAGGCACTTTTTGTCTACGTGTGTACCTGTGTGTGTGTGTGTGTGTGTGTGTGTGTGTGTGTGTGTGTGTTACACACATTCCTACGGACCTCTTTTGTTGTGTTCAATGACCTAACGTAGCTTCCAATCCCAATTCCCTTTTCATCCTTCTGTTACTAGGCAACTATCACCTGGGTTACACTCTCAATATGAGATTATGCCCTTGCCAACCCTACCAGTTTGGTTTCCATGACAACCAACCACTGAGTAACAGAGCTGTCATCTTACAGTGGGACTTATGACTGGTGACACATCCACATGAGTGTGTGGATGTGTGATCATCTTGTGTGTGCGTGTGCGTGCGTGCGTGCGTGTGTGTGTGTGTGAGTCCGTGTTGGTTCCCTCAATTTTGAGACGACTTAATCATCCCAGTATAATTCAGTCTACAAGGTGAAAACAAGGAGGAAAACAGTTTTTACAAGCAGGATATGTGGTGAAAAATGTGACATTGAGCAACTATAGAAGGCGTGCGCACCTCAATCCTCTCAGTACACCCCATTTTAGAACATTTTACTTTAACCATCACATTTATTTTCTTATTTCTCTCATGAAATAACATGTGACCACATATATTGAGCATACCCTTTCCTTTATGTGAGGATTTTTCAGAAAAGTCCAAGTTTTTTTTCCCCATCTGTTTATCAAAGGGATGAGATAAGTACATCAACAAGCTTCCCCCGTGGGAAATAGCTGCTCAGCTGAGCATGAGCACTGATTCAGCAAATGGTAAGCTCAAAGACAGACAGACAGACACACACACACACACACACACACACACACACACACACACACACACACACACACGATCCCTGTCCCTCTATATAAAATGATTTATGTCCATTCATGCAGAACTTGAGGACAACCACTTTCAAGAACAAGATGGATGAAGATAAATGAGTCCTGATCCTCCTCAACGATAAACGTGGATGGACATCAGAGGATGAAACTCACGCAGCTGAAGAATATATAAATATAAACATATTTCAGAGGTGAGAAAAATGGATACTGGCATACCTTCATGAAGCTCCTGATGTGCTCCTCTTCCTTCAGGAAGTCCTTGTAAAGCCTGCTCCAGTGGGACACCAGCTGCAGTACCTTACGCTTCCTGAAGAGGGCGTCTTTGCCCTCTTCCTGGCCTCTGCAGCGGGCGCTGCTATAGGTGGCTGCGGTCAAGGAGACAACAGTCTGAAAGTCTGAAAGCTACGAAATGCGTGTTTAAATTTGTGTTTGCATGTCGTAAGGATATTGTCCAAGCAGTGCTTGACAGAGGTCATGAGTGGACATGAAGACCAAGTAGGTCAACAGGAAGTCATCTAGCAGCATTTCTGTAGAAAAGAAAAAAAAAAGATTTGTTTCAGACTGATTTACTTCAATAATCCTTCAAAACACACATTAACTTTGAAAACAAAATACTTGATTATAGATACTGATATAGAAACAATGAGTTTAAGAGTAAACCACCAAGCTCAAGCTTACAGTCCTATTTATTAAAGCAGCTTTAAATCACTTGTAAAGGCAGACAGAGACAATTTCCCAACTCTGCACATTCTGTGCTTTTTATTTTATGGCATGGACTTTTTCTGTTGTGCTTTCGGAGCTATTTTAAAGTGAAAAAAAGCTACAAAAAAAAAACTACTTTGAGACTAGTTGATGAATATAGTGAAAGGTTTTATAGCTAATGGACTCAATATTTCCTGATGAGAAAAAAAAAAACTGAAAGAAGTGAAAAACAGATTGGAATTCATTTAGAGACAAGAAAACACACATTATCACGATTATGCCATTCTAATTTTGCTGGGTTTGACCACTGTTCAGTGCTGGTCTTCTATTCTTCCACTCACTGCATGTTTACATGTTTAAAATCTCCTCCACTACAGGAAACAAGAATAACCAGTCTGCAACCGACATGCTGAAAAGTGTTGATTTTGATAAAAGGCCTGGATGCTGCAATGAGGCAAAGCCTTCTCATTTCTTTTGCTGGTTGTAAAAATACATGGAAAACCTTCACCACATCTGAAAGGGGAGCTGTAACTACATCCCGCCCAAGACTAAATGTCAACTCCCAGAAGGATCAAATGTCCACCACTGATGTGTTATCATGCAACACATGCATGTTTGGAGACTTGGGGATTGTTAGGACTCAAAATAAAGTGACTTTATTAAACTCAAAAGTTATTATATGGTTGCTCAAAAAAAAAATCTGCTGCTCCTTCATTATTACCCACTGGGCCATAGATGCTCAGGACAAGAAACTTAAGCAATGTAAAGTGTCATTGTGACCCCTTGGTTTCCTTAACCTTTGCAAGGCGCTCAGGCTCAGGTCAAAATGACCCAAGCCTGAGCGAAGGCCTTCAGTTCCCTCAGAGGGCTTTCCTTACCATTAGCACCTTGCAAGGGTTAAACACATAACTTTTTTTCAATTGAAATGTGTATTTATTTATATTATACATATATACATAAACATACATACATACCAACACATATTGGATCATAACAGAATTGGCCTCGAGTCTAACTTGTTTACTTTCTCTGCATCATTTCAGAGACTACTTTTGCAGCAAGTTGCTGTTATACAAATAAAATAACCTGCAATAAAAAGATGAACTAAAATCAAATGATACACTAAAACCACATCAAGGGTGCAGCGGAGCAGGTTATTGTACAAGTCACACAGCAAGAATGTGTGTACGAGCGTGTATACACGACACTCGGCAGGTTGTTATTAGGTAAAAATCAAGTATAAACAGCCCTTGTGGCAGATGGGCAATGAGCCATTGTTGGTGTGAGATAGCACCATTTGCACGTGTGTGTGTGTGTGTGTGTCTGCGGTGTCAAACTGTTTCTGTTTTCTTTGGAAAAATTACTGACCCACATATGGCTTTTGTAACGCAGAGAGCGAAGAAATCAATAATAGAAGGCTGAGCATAGGCCAGGGTATTAATATTTGATCAACTATCTTCCCTTTATAAATAAAACCACAACCTTCAGGAGATCTTTTTTTTCGCAGCAGGTCTGACTGAGCTCGTCCCTTTTTTTTAAACCCTGTTGATTTACTTCATAGACTTTTTTTCGGAGGTCTTTTCTGTTCACATATAGAGCTCCGTCCTGCGCAGACTTCCTGCTCTCCATTTCCCCTTCTTACTCCCTCCTTCCCAACTGTTCACGTCTGCCCTCCACCCCCGCCCCACCCCCATACCCTGGTTATTCATTTTCTCCTTCTTGCCGATTGCATTTCCCCCCCCACTACTTCTCTCCTCCCACGCTCGCTCTCAGCTCAGCGTGATGATAAATATCCATTTTCATCTTCAACATATGCCCCTCTGTGTTTGCCCACTGGCACACACAAATTCAAACACATGCACTGCGGTACACACACACACACACACGTGCGCGCGCACAGTACGCTTATGAATAACTCATTCAGTTCTGACCTTGGGGACTTTATCTGTTTCGAGACAGAAAGGAGGAGGAAAATAAAGGAGAAAATGTGTGTGTGCTGAACTAATCACCGCAACCTGCTGCTGTCTGATCTGGTGTGTGTTTGTATTTCATGTGTATGTGGAAAGAGTGTTTCGGGTAATTGGTCCCTCTCCATAGAGGGGTATTTGAGCTTGTTCAACACGCTCCACGAGCGAGCCCACTGGTGCACAGCACCACCCCAGAGGGGTCAATGCACACACTTGTATTCACGAAACACTGTATATGTGCACACTTCCTCAGGCTGCCCAGATTAAACGACAAACACACAAACAAATGCAAATGCACGGGGCAGCTAAACATGCTCACAGCCTGAGCAGCCATTCTCCCGTCTCTCCCTCCACTCCTTTACTCTCCTCACTGAATAAATATCAGGCGGACTTTCTCCACAAAGACCATCTCAGTTCTCTCCCACATTTATCTCTCACTCTTTCTGCCTTTGCTTCCTGCAATTCAGTGAGATGGCTCGCTGCGGACCGCTGGGAGCTGGTGGAGCTGAGGCTGGAGTTAGCGTATAAAGGCTCCTTGTCTTTAAACGGTGCAAAGAGGCAGGACTTTTATCAAGTAAAAAGTTGTGCCTCCAATGTCCTAGAGTGATACAAATACTTCTTAGGTGAACTTAGGCTGCAGGATGTTACTGATGCTCGTGAATGTAAATACAAGAAAAAAACAACCATCTTGTATTTTCAATAACATCCATTTTTCTTTTGATTTGTATGAAAGTGATACAAAAATAAAAATAAAAAAAATGGTGTCAATAGTAAAAAAAATCTTTAGTAATAAGCAAAACATAACTAAACTTACTGGACTACCATAAAATAAATTAGAAGACGAGAAATCCCAGGAGCACCCGGAGGCAGCGATTTCACAACCTCATTAGAGCATTTGAAGTCTTGAATGCTCCTCCCATTTACAGGCAATAACATGGCTGAGTGAATGCACCTGAAATTGGTGTGAGGATTGACACACAGCTACATTTATACACACACTCGCTGAACATTTCTGAAAACACTTGCATGCCTCCTGGCTTTGTTGCAACTTGTGCAGCACCAGACTAAAATTCCTTCAGGGGGAGGTGCGGTTCTTTGTTCATTTGACAAAACAAAGCCGGTGCAGAGTATGTGATCAGTGTGGTTTGTTTGTTTGTTAGCCTTCAGTTGTTTTATTTAAGCACCGTCACTTGCAAACTTAGAAAAAAAATAACAGAGTTTTGTTTTATTCCAACGCCTTGTGTCTATGTTTCTACTGTATGTGTCTTTTTAACGGACACGCTCATACATTTATGTGTGTATTTAGACGTCCTCAAAACAGGTGAGTCTGCGCGCAACGCCATGTGTTCATGTGTGTCTTCAATCTTACCGCTCTCCCTGTTCTCGGACGCTCCCCTCTGGTCATCCAGCCGCAGGTCACTAAGCAGATGCTCCAAGATCTTAAGCGGTGTTCCAGATACCACCACGTACCTGTAAGATGAAGAGTTCCAGTCTTCCTCACTAGTACCAGTATACCAAGTGCAGCCGCTTCCTTCGCTCCATCCACTATCCCTCTCCTCCTCGTCCCCATCGTCATCATCAATGTAGCGTAAATGGGGAACATCAAATGTGCAGACGGCTGAATTTCTACCATCTTCATCCTCACTGCTACTCTCATCGTCGTCATCATCTAGATCCTCCTCTGCCTCCACCAGTGTAGCTTGCTCCGAGGCCATGTATATGATCAGCCCTTCTGCAGCACTTTTCATACCCAGAAATATGGTTGGTCTGTGGGGTACGCCACCTCGCTGTCTGCCCCTGTCCGCTACGAGCTCTAAAGACAAAGACGGTGTCTGACAGCTCATACAGTAACACATAAGGGCGAGCTGAATGCTACGAGAGATGCTACAACCTGTATGAAAACGTACAAACCACTTAACCTGCCTCTCAGTGACACTCCCTGCTTCATGCCTCAGGTCTTGGCAGGCACTGACTTAAGTACACATAGAAAAACTCTGAACACAAACAGCATTCAACACTAAAGTCTTGGTGTCATCTTTTTTCCCCTTTAGCTGAATACAAAAAGCCATTCTTTCCTTCCTGCTGCTCTGCCAGAGGCTAAAGCATATATTATCTTAGACACACAAATACAATGCCAGTAGCACTGCTGGTATTTTGCTTGTGTACAGCAGAGTGCATTGCTGCAACTTAAGATCCCAAATTAGAGACATAAACCGGGAGGAAGGAGAGCTATCATTATTTCTTTTCTTTTGCTACAGTTAGATTTGAGAGGGCTTTCATTATCAAGGAGGAGGAACTGACCTCTTGTTGCCTTCGTCCTCTCTGGACCCGCCCCCTGACGACGTAGGTGAGGGCCGGTCTGAGGGTGACGTCAGTGATGATGTTACCCTCTGCAACACCAATACGTCTCGCCCTCTCTCCTTAAGGCAAACCCTCCCCACCGCCTCCTGAAAGAAAGAAAAAAATAATAAGAGAGAGAGAAAAAGTCACAAAGCGGAGCAAGGACGAAAGTGCCGGGAGGAAATCCGAGGAATGAAGAGGAGGCTTGTTTAGTCAGTCAGTCAGAACACACTACAAAACAGGTATGATGCAAACCCTGCATCCGCTTTCAAACAATGCACTTCCTTCTTCTGCCCTCAGGTCTTTGTGTCCAGATTGTGAACATTCACTTCCACAGAGCAGAGTTCAATCTGAGAGCATAGAAAAGTTACAGATTGTGTCACCACCGGATTCTTGTGTCCACCAGAGAGCACTCAGATTTTCAGATCCATTTCAATATTATTCAAAGTACCAGAGGGGCTACAGTCAATACCGGGGCACACACTGGGTAGCTCGCCAGTCTATAGAGACCAACCACACAAAGAATCATACCGGATGAGCACTCAAAACTGCTTCAATGGAAAATGTATTCACGTAGTTTTCATATATGTGAAATAATAAAATGAGACGAGATGTCTCTCATTAAAAGGAAAACTGTTAAGAGGCGCACAAGCACAATAAATTGCAGTAAATATGTCAGTATGTGAATTGCAAAATTTCTTTTGATAAGTGTAACAGATTTGTCCCTTATTCAGTTACTGTATAGTAGTTATTGCAACGATAAGAAGAAGAATAATGACACAGCCCTTATTTGGTTCTATCAAATGTAAATATTAGATTACTCGTCTTGAAAAGCCATGATGTCAGGTAATAAATCACAATGTGAGCAATATGGGCTGACTCTGAAATATCTTCTTCCAAAAATGAGTAGAAAATTGATATGTGACCCTGACACACACATGAGCAGGGAAGGACAATGAGAAAGAAACTGCCCGAGGAAAGATAAAAAAGAGCAGCGGAGGGAGGAAGATGAGGATACGGTAGCAGGAGCGGCCATAAAGAAGCATGTTCCTCCTCCAGACTTCACAGTCCGTGTCACAACCACAACATCTGAGCAGCAATCACAACTGACACACAGCTCTTATTATAGAGGTGTGTGTCAGTTGAGTTTTCCTCGGTCTAAGCATCAACATCACAGCTACATATGAAGAAAGTACTAAAAATTGAAGAAAAGTGAATTGTTTTAATTGCAAAGTTGTGAATGAAATAACAATGCACTTTTTTTTTTAAAAAGAAAAAAAAAAGGATTTTAAGGAGCACCCAGACACTTTCATGACAATCAAAAAACAACAGCAACAACAACAAAGAGGCAGACACTGACAAGCAAACACTCAAAGAAAAACAGAGACGTCGTCTACACGCGATGCTGAGAGATAGAAGGTGGGATACCAAGTGGGTCAGACTAAACATACGCTGCCAGTACTCTGTGTTTATAAATGTGCCCTAATGACTCACTCTGCTGGAGTAAAATACAGATGCTAAGCAGCAACCACTTCCTCCCCCTCGGGGGTGATGCTGAATACATGATATATGATGCTTTTGCAATTCTAAGAGCTATTTAGGTTCAGTTTCATCAATGAAACAAACATCAGATCTAAGCGATGGGTTGTTTTCAGGGTCAGTACATATTAGTAATAAAGGAAACTGATGAGCTTTACTTTTTTTTTTTACTTTTACTCACGTACGAGCGTACTGTGCGCTGCAGCAGCTGTAGCTGTGGCCTGTTAATCTTAAAATGGGGCCGACTCTGTTACGTTAGCTGACGGAGGTTGCTGATTAAGCCATCAAGTAATCAGAAAAAAAGTGCTGTAAGGGCTAGAAAATAATTCACTGAGTGTTTCTGAATTGTAACAGGAGCATGTATGCTTAAAGATGTTTTAAAAAAAAAAAAGACTGCATGTGTTTAAAAAGCTGACATGTGTCTTCTGGACTGGACTAGTTTGGATCTCTGGTGGACATTGGATTTTTCTCCAATGACTTGACTTGGATTGGACGTTTTGTGACTCAAAAGACGCTCAAGGTTCCCATAAACAGCAGTAATAGTCAAATTATAATGTGTTGAGTGGAGTAGGACCCAAAACAGGGAGAGTGAAATGGCTGGAGTTTCAAAACAGAAAATAACTTTATATTACAAAAGAGAAAGGCAAAGAGGCTGGATGGCAAAACGGATGGGATGGCAAAAAAGACAGACAAAACAGTATGACTAGGGGAAAAACAAGATATACAGTATACTGACACAATCATAGGGGTTGATGAGACACGGGTGCAAATGATCAGGCAGGACTGTATGGGGCTAGAACAGTCTCATAATTCACAAATACACACGCCGATCCACAAATGCACAGGACAAAATTCACAAATGCACAGAACAATTCACACTTGCGTAGGACAAGATACACAAATGTATTTTTGATGCACACACAAATATAACCTGATTTACAAATGTTTTTTTTTTAATCAGTGAGCTGCGCTGGATTTGCGTGTGACTTTTGAGACTCCCCTGACGTGATTCCATCCACAAATACGTTTTTTTTTTTTTTTTTACACGGAAGGATCTGCAACCAATCAGATGTCTTCCTTTGTTTCAGCCAATCATAAGAGCGCACCCCACGTGGGGGACGATTTACTCGTAAACCTATCCGATTAAAGGGCCGGATACACCTGCTGTTTGAACTGCGTTTGCGTCGTTCGCTTAGAAAAGTGATTCAATATTTCGAGTTGGTGGAGTAAAGATAAATAAACAAGACAGCAACACGGATGGAGAGGAGATCACTGCTCTGCTTTTCTTGTGATCTCGGTAAAGAAAACAGCGCGGTCGGAGATGGTTTGTCGGGCCGTTCAACCAGCCTTGAGATGTATGAACATGCTCATTTGAAAGAACATATACCACCACCAAATGCAGTGATGAGTCTTATCATTGGAAAATTTAGTCCCTGGGTTTGGCAGGGATGCAGCCTCCAAGTAATAGCATATTAAACCCGTTGACCTAATAATCTTAATGCAGCGCCTTGCACCAGGTAGACAAACTCCTCTAATGCTGCAGCTGATGGCCTTTCTAAGCATCGTTGTATGCACAGGGTCATGCTCTGGATGCTCTGAGACCAGCAACTAATATTCTGGGCTCTGTCAAGTTGGTTGGTGCCTTCAACAGTACTTTCCAATGATTGCCAGTTCTTTATGTAAAAAGTCAGAATCAAAACACAAAGCTGGAACTTGTAAGTAGTGAGATACAATTTAAATAGATGTGAAACTACATTGAATTAATTACATTCTGGACTAGCACCAAGGTCACACCCACCCCCGATGTGATTGCCCGATAATGCACTTCCTCAGTGGTCAAAACAAGGACATTAAATCAGACCACTTCATCTACTACAAACACCAACATTTATCATAGGTCTCACTCCTCTAAGAGCAATAACTTTTGCTGTATTTTCACACGATCAGATATCTAACAAAGAAAGATACAGAAATAAAGAGGACATTATGTAACTATGGAACAACTGCTGTGAAACAAAGGAAGAGAAAAATGTTGTTCTTCTGACGAAGAAAAAACTGTTTATCTTCCCACCAACGCTCAAACTCTTTACATCAATGCCAAGAAAAACAACTCCGAGCTAAGTTTAGAGAAAGGCTGCGGTAAAACCTGAACATACACACAACGCTCGAGATGAAGAAGCTTCAAGGAAATGACTAAAAGTGACACAGGCATCACTATTGTGCATGTGCATCTGATGCATTTACACAAATAATCCTTATAGAAAAGCAAGCCTTTAAAAAAACATTACTTTAGCCTCAGAAAGTCCTAAAACCAAGGAAAATAAAAATACACGATTCTTGATTTCAGCGGAATGACCACAGTTACGTAAAGAAGAATGAGTAAAGAAAGCAAATGACTGAGGTTGAAAATTAGATTACATAGAAGAAAGTGGGAGAAAAAAAGAGCAGTGGGTGACTGATACAAAAAAACATTTACCTTACAGTCACCTGTTATGAGTTTAAACTCTGTAAATTTGACTAAAATGAGGAGCAAAGGGGGGATTTTTTTGCTGAGGCATTGAAAAAAAAAAGTGCAAAAAAACGACGTTCATATTTTTTTCATTTGTGGACAAATACTTGCTTGCAGCCTGGAAGTCCGTCCGCTTCCTCAAATTTCTCTCAACCTTCCTCCCTTCACAAATTTTCTTTTTTTCCCCACATCTGTCCCTCAGTGGCCAGACTTTATGCTCGAGAAGTTTGACATTTTAAAACAGAAAAGGGTGACCAAAGGAGATTTCTTTGCTGCAGTAACAGTCAAATGACAAACAATTTAAAGAGCTTTGCTGTATGTTTGTTTGATGCAGCATCTGTTCAGTATTGCACAAAAATCAGCATGAGAGGCAGTAATGCTTGGCTTGATATCTGACAACGTAGCTTGTTCTGTCGTGTTTCTTTCCCTATCGCGCGCACACACACACGCACACACACACACACACACACACACAAAGTTATATAACATTTTTCAGAGAAAAGGTGGATTTCATGGAACGCCTAAAGGAAGCTCTTTCTGCCCTTTTCCTCTTCCTACCAGTGTGTGTGTGTGTGTGTGTTTGCAGCTCAGCCATCAGTGACCAGCCCATATCTGTGCTGTTGGCCCTAATTCCAGGAAATAATGGATAAGAAAATGAAAACACAATCCTTTTAGGTCGGCAGCTAACGAGTGTGTGCACAAGGGTTTGATGCATGGCAATACTCATACCGAAAAAGTAACACAGGCTAAGCAAAAAGCATTCCTGCACATATGCATGTGTGCTTTTACATTGTATAATCCCTTGTGCAGGACAAACTCTTCAAAACTACAATGGCTGAATCAGACAAGCAAGAACACGTGCAAATCAGAAGTGACTGGAAGGCAGGGAAGCACTCGCTACTCTCTGATACACAAGTTACATCACTATGGAAACAGCTCACATCAGTTTGTCATACCTCATTCGTCAAAATAAAACTAAAGGGAGAAAAAAAAAATCACTATGGAAACCCGGTAAAAAAAAAAAGAGTGGTCACTGTCCTGAATAGAGCTGCTTGATTGGTTTTGGTTTCTGCTATTATCGGTAGCCTGGGATAACACTTACTCAGTGATTCTGCTTTAGCTTCTTAAGGAAAGAAAGTCTTTTGCACATCTCCATCAAAACTTACAACTGCATCTTTGTCATATATTATTACCACCTGATTAATTGTATTGTTGCACTGTTAAGCTTTCACTCAGCATCACCTCATGTTTCAAGCCAAACATTAAAGTCTTATAAAATTTCAAATAATTGAAATAAAAAGAACAGTTGTAGCATATCTCTCCTTCAGCAGATATGTGATGAAGCAATGTGATGCTCTCAGTCACACCAGTCGCTTGATTTTTTTGCATTTGCACAGGAGAAATTTTCTTTAAAGCTTCATAATTTCTAAGCACTCAGAACAGAAACACGAGATTTTCTTGCATATCAATTTGAGCACATTTGCAATTCAGGCTAGAACGTGTGGGTTTGGAAACTTGATTTGAACCAGTGCAGTATTTCAGTATTCTCATTGCCTCTGTTTTGCTGGTTGTACAAAAATACTTTCAGGACAGAAACTACTGGAAAACTGGAGGATTTAGATGTTTATTCACAATCAATAGCTAATCTCTGACACGTAGTGAATGATTATTATAAGGCATTGTATTGATACTGTTTTGAATCTTTGAATGCATGAATGTGAGTGAATCTATGTACGCTTTTTGCAACCACAACCCCCCCCAGCTGGGCTTCGGATAAACTGGCCAAGCTCATAAGTCATACAGCAGATCTTACAAACATGCACATCGTGATGTAGGAGGAAATCAGACTGCATTTGCTTTGCTTCCTGCCCTCAGGTGGACTGTAGAGCGGGATTATACAGTACAGTGCTTCACTAACACCGTGCTCATTATGAGCACACACTGAGTCAGCCTGCCACGGTGTCTGCAGTGCATGAGCTTTCACATGAAAAAAAAGTCTTGCAAATGATTATAAGCTGTAACCAGCAAACTGAACTCTGAGATCACACTGAACTGAGCCATTATTAACACCCCACATTAGAGGACCCAGCGTAGAAAAGTGCTGGTTGTTTAATGTAAAGTTATCTGAATGAAGTCTAACTGTGCATCTGCAATTAAGAGTTTTAGCTTGTGTGTAACTTCATGCAAAGATGTGTCTTTATGTTCATAAGAACAGTTAGGCTGAAAACGTTTTCGTCTCAAAGATTAACGGAAGCGCCAACAATGACGATCCCCGACCTGAGTCCATGAGTAAGGCTGACCTGAAGTGTGTGTGTGAGCTTAAAAGTGGTGGCAGGGATGACAACATTTACCACATGACGCACTTCACTGTCCACTCACGCTAACCATTCAGCTGCAACTCACTCTTGCTGATTACATGTTTGACAGAAGATCATCATCCGGCCAGAAGACACACCGTAGGGTGATAAAGGCATTTTGTGAGACCAAAGCCACAAAAAACAGACTGTACTAACCGCTTGGTTCCTGTCAGGTAGACGGTAGTTGTGATTCTGCAGCAGCCGACAGCCATCCTTGGCCAGCCGCTGGACCGCTTCCAGACCCAGGCGGCTGGTGAGCTCCTCGCGGCCGCATACGGTTCCCATCCCAACGCTGCCGCCGTCACCGCCGTCTCGCAACGCGCACATCCCACCCAGCTGCAACACAGGAGGGATGAAGACATATCTCAAGCCGCAGTCCCAAGACATGCTCGAAACACTCAGAGTAGGTTTGAGGATCGGAGGTCACGGCAGTTCAACGCGTTTGTCCAAAGGAGAGATGGAACCAGTTGGAACATAATCAAGAAAATGATGCAATAACAAGTTTCCTCTTCAAGTCCATGTGAGGACAACGAGAAGAAATGGTAATCCTGGGTGTTTTACTGTTATCTCGTTCTACCCGTTATTCTCCCTTGTCTCTACTTGTTTCCATCTATTAGAGAGTGTAATTCCTTTTATCTGTTGCACCTCTCTCTTTGCACCAGTCTGGCTGCTCTGTGTCAGAGGATCTGGTGGAGAACGAGTGAGTGTGTGTGTGTGATTAGTAGTATAAGTGGGCGGGAGTGGGTGTCTGTGAGAAGCAAGTGCGTTAGGGTGTGTGTGTGTGTGTTGCGTTTGTCTCCTCCTTAGTTGGGACTTAATCCCATTGAGGTAGAGGTAGTTACGTCCTAACAAGGAAACACAAACACAAAGAAGCAGAAAAAATATTTGATTAAAAGAGTTAGGGATAGTTAAGAACCAAATGGTTTTATTCTGAAAAAGTGTGCATGTTCTCCCTTGGGTGCAGCTACATCGATGGTTATCGCCAGTGGCGGGGAACCTGCTGTGTTTATTTTCCTTGGAAAAGAGACAGAGAGGGTTGTTTCACTTGGCTGAGATGTGGGCAACCCTTCCTGTGGGCTCAACTATCCCACGGTACCCTGCTCCAACTGAAGGTAATACACACACACACACACACACACACACACACACACACACACACACACACACACACACACACACACACACACACACACACACACACACACACACACACACACACACACACACACACACACACACACACACACACACACACACACACACACACACACACACACACACACACACACACACACACACACACACAGAACATTATTCATCTTGTTTACTAAGAAAACACCCCCCCAAATGACAACTCTTATCTTGCAGAATAGCCACACACACACACACACACACACACAGACATATCACAGCCACCGTCCCGTGTCCCTTGCAGTTTCCTGTAAACCTGCTGTCTGCTTCCTGTCCTGGACACAGAACCCACCAAGATAAACCTGGCTGGTCTGTGTGCGTTTACATCATGTTTCTCCATGTGTCCCCTTTTCTCTTCATCTTATATCCTCCATGTTTCTTTGATCCTCACATGCCTAAATCTGCAGTAGGCTGTCAGATAAACTAGCACAGACTCCAGTTCATTTCAAATGCTTTTGAATTAGCAAAGTATATGATTTGTCTTCTTTCTTCATGCACATAAGCTTTGGACTTTAATGCATTGTCCTTGACACTTACTATAGAGGCATGTTTTTTGTCAGTCTTATTTATTTAAAAATAATAATAAAATCAATCAATAAATCAGATAGACCTAATACTCATGCAACCACTGCACTCAGCAACGGTTATCAAGCCTCCCAGAAGGATTGGTGGATCAATCTGATGACCAGCTCTCATGCAACTCGGCTGTGGCACGAAGCTGATGTAGCAAAGCTGGAGCATCGGTGATCCCCTATTATAAAGAAATGCCTTTGTTCATCAGCAGTAGCTTGAAAGTGATTTCAATTATGCGTCTCACCTGACTCTGACTTGCCTTTGCACACTGACAACAAAAGCTGGTACTGTGAACGTGACCCAAGACCCTAAACCAGCCAAACTCAACACTGTGCTATGTCTTAACCTACTTTACTTAGTTTTCTCTTTCTACCATCAAAAGTACAACCACTAACACTGCCGTTAAGAAGTTTGGGGTTTTGACAATGCCTGACTTTGTCTTCATCCCCCAGCCCGACCACTGAAGCTGGCTGGTTAAGGGGTGACCTAGGGATAGCGCAAGTCAGTTTAAGGGAAATCTGCGTTTAAGTAGGTTTTTAAGGATTTATTTTATCTTTCAGTTTAACTTTATCACCTTTTCCTGTGTTTCAATTACACAACATGCAAAGTGGTGATATAAATAGCACTGAATATGTATTTATAAATAAAAGGTTCTCTTTGTGCCATGTTCCTCCTCATTTAATTTCTGAAAATGAATAATTGATGGAGAGAAAGATGTTTTGACAGTACGGATATGGGTTGAGAGCCCGAACAGGCTGCTCTGTGCACTCTTCCTACCCTATCTCCTATGTTCAGCCATGTGTGTACCACCCACATACATGAAGCTGGCACTCAGTGACCTTTAACAAAGACCAAAGTAGACACAGGCAGTAAATCATCTGTTATTCTGGATTGTGCAACTGGCATGCAATCGGTCTTCTGAGGTGATCCGGTTATATTTTAATTGGCCAGCAATATTACGACTGATCCACTTCCTGTCCCCTGTTGGTGTAACAGAAAGGTAAATGTGTGTACTGGGTCACATTAAGGTAATGCAACCTCCTTATAATACAACTGCAAGAAGAAAGCAAACAAGAGAAGGACATGAGCAGATAAACAGCAACTGCAGTATATGTGTATTATGCTGCATAATGAAAGAATATTTTAGAATCAAAACAACCAGAGAGTAGGTAAGGTTGTTGGGAACCAGAACAATGTGAACTGAAGCAGTTTTAAGTGAACATGTTATGTACGTGACGTATCTTTGCCAAACAGTGCCATTTAATGTTAGCACTTGGGGCATTTGTAGTAGTAGCTATTTCAAGCCTTGAAAATGTCTTTCCACATAAGTGGTCACGTGGATGGGTAATTTTAAATATGAAAGTGCACAGACATTTTTTCCAAGTGACTTTCAATTACTGAATGTTGAGCAACCTAATGAATAGATGCAAAAAGAGGAAAGTTCATGACCTTTGCTTTCATTTTTTTTGCCCGTTTTGTCATAAATATCTAAGAAATGATCCAGTTCTACGGAAGCAGATAAAACAAACTTGAGGATCAGTACGGGGGGGTAAAGAAATTGTAATGGACATTTTGCACGTGTGTATTACCGGGCTGCTCTCCTCGCTGGGTGTGCAAGACTCCTCCTGGCTTCTCTCTGTTGTCTCAGAGTCCTGCTCTGATACTGCAACCAAACAGTGCAACATTGCAGTTTTATGTCACGGCATCCTCACATTATAAAGTTTCAAACAAAGGAAAGAAAAGTGCATGAGAAATACTTCATGAAAGCATACACTCCAATTAAAAGTATACTTACAAGCCTTGCGAGTCTTTCGGGCAAGAGCAGCTGCCAACTCACTTTGTACCTGATGGAGGAGGGAGTCAAAATCAACAAATATACTATACTATTTAAGAAAATTAACTATTGATTATGTGTTATCTGCTGTTAAACATCAGATGACCTTGTGATCATTCTCAGATTCACATGTACTGACCGTAGAAGTGAGCCTC
Organism: Cololabis saira; assembly: GCF_033807715.1. Lineage (NCBI taxonomy): Eukaryota > Metazoa > Chordata > Actinopteri > Beloniformes > Belonidae > Cololabis > Cololabis saira. The sequence goes on along the minus strand of NC_084601.1, from coordinate 13,652,650 downwards.
TCAAGTGCTTTCATCTGAAGAAACTCACTGCAGACATCCCTGTTCCCTTCAGAGTCCTCCTCTGACCTTGAGGGGACAGACATAACTTTATTCACAACCGCAGTGTTCAATAGTCTAATAAAACGGCCCACAAGGATATAAATTCCCCGCAGAGCTGTAGTCTCCTCTACACTGCCCCCTGGCATCATGTCATTGAAACTACAGTCTTTGAGAAAAGGAAAAAAAAAGAAAAAAACACTTGAGTAGCCAACAATGAGTAGCTTTTTTATTGACCATTTCAAAATGTGTATTTAATTATTTACAATAATTCTACCTTTGTACATCTCTACTTTCAATTTATTTAATTAAATAAGGAAGTAATGTCATAATTTGAGTCACTGCAAACCCAAACAAAGCTCTTTAAGGTGTTTATATTTTCACTGAATATTTCACATGGATATATAATTTCTATTGTTTCTGTTTTTGGGGGAGAAAAGTTACACAAGCTTATGATCCTTCCCTGTAGCCAGTTGTGTGCAGCATCTCTCAGCCGCCCTGTCCTCCCTTTCATGTGGTTTCATGTAAAACGGCTCCGAGGCGCGCCCTTCTATTGATGCGAGGGGAGCTCTGCGTGTACGCAACAGCTCTGCGGCTGTGTGTACAAGTGTTCAGGATGCTACATGCCTGTGTTACTCTTCCCCAGGATTGGTTTTTTCAAGCCTATAAGCGATTCACTGCTGTTAATTTCATTTGTGTGCGATGATAACAGGTTTTTTGTTTTGTGATAAACTACATTGTACCCACAGCAGTAATCCAATGTAGTAAAAAGCATCTTCAATGGCAGCAGGCGGCACCTGAGGGCCCCTCACTCAACACGATCTCTTACAAAACCAACCGCTTGGATTGGTCTCAAGGCACTGCCTCACCCCCGCACATCACACACGCACATCACACACACACACACACACACACACTCTCTCTATGGCTCTTAAGCGTGTATCCACACGTGCTTCAGACTCATTTCCATACATTTTGGATTTTATCTGAGGTCCCAGTGTCTCACTTGCCCGTTTTAAGAGCGAAGATGCCAAGAAAGAAGATGAAACTCTGTGCACATTTGTGCCAGCATTGAAGGAGATGGTCATAATAACGTGATAGCCCCTCAGCCTGACACTACAGTTATTAACGCTGGCGCAGAGGCGCAGCCAGGTGGGCCATCACATGTCTGGAAAGAGTGTAAAATTACGATCTGTTAACTGTTGGACATATAGCTCAGCAATAAACACCGTTTTAACTTTCCGACATCTGAAAAATATTGGAAAACAATACAAATGCAGAAGTGCATGGGCAGATCGCGAGAAAAGTCTGATCCAAGGCATCATTCCAAATGTATTCTTGCCAGGATCATTAAGTTTTATTGTCAGCCAGAGTTCAGTTGGTAATTTTGAGACTCTCCATGAGCCTGAATGTACCGGAGCCGGAGGGAAGGCACAGCCGGAGGTATGTCACCGATCATTAAGCAGCATACACTATTAAGGATTAGCAAGATCGGTGCCTGCAACACTTCCTCGTTCAAAACACATCAAGAGGTTCATGCTGCAAAGAGCTCCGTGGTTTGCAAGAACTGATCCAAAAAATAAAAAACCTCTCACATGTTACAGCTTTACTTTGAATACCAGCTGTCTGAGAAAGAGCTGGATTCTTAAACCTTTGCTACAATGAAGAATGTGTCATTTATGTAGGAGAATGCATTTTCTTTATATAAAAAAAGAAGAAATCTAGTGAGTGATGTGTAGCTATCTACTCCTGCTCTAATGTTCCAGCAGCATTCTGCAGAGTCGGACTTTTTGAAAGGAATGAATTGTTTAGGACCACAGTACCAAGTTTAGCAAGAATGTAGACTTTCATCCCACAAGCAAAGGCGTCATACTTTAGATTATGACAGTTCTGCTCCTCCTGCACAATCATATAATTTCCCCTTTGGAGATTAATTTTAGTGCTGAACTGAGTCCAAACAGCAACACATTTCACGAAAGAAAAAACCTAAACTTCCTGACTGACTGATCTTTCTCTTTCTACACCAAATAACCGATATATCTGATACACACATGCAACTTTTGACCTCCCATAACTAATAAAATGCATAATATATTACGATTTAACCATACACGACCGTAGTTCGTGTGTACTTGCAAATCAGTTCACTTTTCGTCATTTTAGTCCCGGTGATGCATTTACATTGATATTCAAATTATTATTCATTAGAATTTCTGTGAAAACTCAGATTATTGCATATAATTAGATGTGCAAATTATTATTTCAGTGAGATTACACTCACACAAAGACCAGATTGATAAGATCTAAACTCTAAATGAACAATTGCAGAGACCTCCACTGCAGCTGGCAGGACATCCTGAAATAATTCAACTTTAATGGCTACTCTCCATCAGCACCTTCCTGGAAGACAGAGCATCCTGGCAAGAGTGCATCTCTTGCCAGCAAAATGCATTACATTGAAGATGAGATTAATGTAAATGGAGATAAAGATAAAAAAAATACCCATGAACTAATAAACTTTAATGATCACAACAAGCCTGATAGGAAAACGTTCAGGCAACACTCAGATGAGGGACTCTAGCAGTGTTGATGTTAAGTGAAGAAAATATAAAAGTATTAAACTACCCAAGTGGCAGAAGTAATTTGTTTCAATAGTAGCAAATTCTTCTTTGACAACAGTGAAGTGGTTCACAAACAATTGCTCCAAAAACAGGTAATCAAGTATGAAGTTATCAGTATCAATTTAATGCTTGCCTCATTAGATAAGAACTGACAGAGGAAGCAACCCATAATTCATGAAGAGTGAAAGTAACAGCCAGGAACAGATGGATTCTGATTTTAATAATTGCATGAACTCTTTCAATCTGTTAATGGGCCGACTTTGGATGTTTTCCCCACACGGTTCCAGCTTTTCAGCATTACAGAGAGAAGAAAAGCAGGAAGGAGGGAGGGTGCCAGACAGGTGTCTGCAAATAAATGGCACGACAGTGAGAGACGCAGAGAGCAGGTGGGTGAGAATGCTGAAAGCAAACTTATATCCATGACTACTCTGAGGAAAAAAAATGTCTGGTGTATTTTCAAGCAAAAATGGATGTGCACATACTGTATGAATACTTACAGAAACAGACATGTTTACATTTCTTTTTACTTTTGTTTTATAGCTAAAACTGCCATGAATATTCAGCTGTTGTGCTCAGTATCATGAATGTAAACTTTTTTTTTTTTTTACAGTGTCCAGTAAAATACATAAAGATCTGCTGCATCAATCATCCATTTTCACCTTATTTAAGCCTCCCCTCACTGACTCCACTCTTTACCATCTTTAAATACAACACTTGACATTGACACATAAGAATATATCAACCTGTGCTCCACATATATACTCAATTTTTTATTGTCCCGACACAAACACACACACACACACACCTTTCACTCTACATTTGAGTGACAGATTGAGTTCAGCAGCAGCGTCAGCAGGAGCCTCACACACAGGAGAAGCAGGAAACTCTTGCTGACACCACCCAGCGGGTGACCATCTTATGTATGCGAGTGCCTTTCTTTCATAGATGTGGAGGCACGTGAGCCTCTGAAATGTCTCTGATGCTGCTTTCTCGCATAAAACCCGGTTATTTAATGTTTTTGCCACAGAGCAAGAGGGAGGAGACGCGACAGCCAATGATCAGGCTGACTTGTGATAAATGTAACGTATGAGAACATCTAGTCTTCGTTCTTAAGCTGACTGGCTCCTCCTGTCACCCGTCTCATCGTTCCCAATTTTTTATCTCTTGTTCACATATATCGTCCTCACAGAGATGCAGGATTGTAAGCATCATTGTCGCATTAACTGTACAGTACATATCCAACTATGTCCAACTGTCTCGACTCTCTGCTATCACACCCCTGAATCAAGAGAGGCTGAGACAGATTCATTTCCGTCTGATGATAACCGGTGGAACCACCTGTGAGAGTCAGCAGCTTTGACCCATTCCCGCGGCGCTGGGTTGGCAGCTCTTACCGCAGCAGAACGTCCTGACAGTCACAGCTGTTATCCTGTATGAGGCGCTTGTTCATCGCTACTTCAGGAATAATTATCACTGATGTCATAACTGTTTTTACTATCTCAACTGATCAATATTAAAGAGGGCTCATTCGTTTCCACTTTCATTGCCCTAATGTAAAAACATCTTTCAAAATGATTTCAAATTTGATCTGAACCAAACATAAATTACCTTGATAACACATCTAAATCTGAAGCTTTCTACTTTCATACTTGACAGGAACTAAGAGCTTTAATTTCAGACCTGATGGACTAAAAACAGACTGACAAGAACCTAAGATCAGCAAACTTTGATAGATACGTTGGTCATTTAATACTTACGGGCTATTGGTCCCGCCACCGGAGCGAAACTGAACATATGGGGCAAGTTGTAGGAGGAGCTTAGCAGCATCTGGCCAATCCGCCTCATTCGAGCGAAACTCGCAGGAGGCGGAGTCACACTCCTCAAAACTGAACTGGTAGTAAGAGTTGGAGTCAGAAAACATCACCCGCTGGTCCACTGGAGAGAAGAAAAACAGACAAATAAACAACAGAGCATATCAAGTTTCTTACGCATGAGCAATACCGCCATCCTAAACTTACTACTGAATGCTTTGCTCTTGATTATTCATAGTTTTGGTACGTTTTGAGAATTTGTTTTTTAATTAAACAATATACACATTACCTAAAAAGCACAATGATGACATTTGTTGTTAACATTAATAATTGTGTATTTTCAGACATGAATGTTTAATTTTACCAACTGTGTGCGACAGCCGATCAAAGCCTCTGAAGATTTCAGTCGGGACGAGTTATGATGTGTAAATTAACTTTTATGAATCTTAATAAACACAAACGTAATTGAAGAGTTGTTGGAACTAGAAAAGTGCGGAGACGTGGTGTCCACAGTAAAACCTGGATTTTAACTTACCAGACCCACAGGTGTTTATTTAAAAAAATAAAAAATAAAAATGCCTACAACAAAAATAGGCTAGTTTCTACTTTCTTATTATTACAACTTACTGCCATAGTCATATCTACAACCCATGGACCAATATCAAATTAACAGGTTTAGGTCGTTCTGTGGGTGGGAAATTGCAGTTAATATGGTTAAAAATACATAATGTCAGAGGAAATTAATGATTACTTCGGTGGGGCTTTGCTGCACAAGCACTAATTCACAGTCTTAGTGTGAAAGATCTAAATTAAAATCAGGTTGCGGTGTCGAGCGGGTGAATGAGTCAGTAAATAAATCTCTGTTCCTGTATAAAAACCTCTCTGTTCCTCTAGAAGTCCCCTGCTCATCTCTTTAGAGATCTGGATAGCTGCTGATGTCGCTGAAGGGCAGCTATAAATTTTGAAGCACAGTCCTAACACCTGCACGTTAGTGTGTGTGCACGCGTTTGTGTGTGTTACCAGAGAGCAGGACTCCCAGCTCCAGCAGCACCTGCCAGACACGCACAGCAGCAGTCCGACAGCGCACATACACGCACTGTTCAGAGAGCCACTGCACCAGCTCCACTCCCACATAGCTACGCCTGTTAAAACACACACACACACACACACACTCATGTTTTCAGCACAGAATGTCATGATGTGCTTACACACTTCTTTGGCACAAAGCTTGACTTTTTTTAAATCAATATCCATTGATTATACATTAGTTCTCTGTAAGCCTTTGCCTCTGAACTACTGAATCCTTTCCGTCTGCTCTCCCTGGATGATAAATTCCTTGTGTGTGTTTTTGTGTTATGTGCATTTGTGTGGGCGCTTGTACAATGACGGTACATAGAGTATTTATATTTGTATTTAATCTTTAATTTCAAGAATCTGCATGCTCTTTATGTTCACTGCAAATAAATGCATGTATTCCCAGGCCTTTTTGTGATCTACTTTTGAGCATGTACATTGCTAGTTCTTCATCTTACTGCATAAATGATTAGGACAGAGCTCAAAAGTGATGCTTCAGTGGATTTATTGATTCAGCCCTGCAGACAGACGCATGAACAGACAGAGACAAGCGTACCGTATGATTCTGGCCAGGTGTATCTTGTCTTTAGCTGGGTACGGTCCATGAGAGAGGAAAGCATTCCTCACAGCACGACCAGCACAAGGGAAACTCTGGGAGCAAGACTGAGACACACAAAAGAAACAACATAGAAATTAGGCAATCCAGTTATTCAAAAGTGAAAAAAAAAATGACAATGGAAAGAAAATGCTTATCTCAGCACTGCCCTACACATAAATTTAAGATAGTTAATGTGGTTACATGAATTTGTCATTGACTGGCTCACAAGGACAACTCAATGTCCTTCCCCCTGAGGAATGGAACATCGACTGTGCCCGCGCTCTCCGCAGTAGTCCAGCTGTTGATACCATCAAGAATACAACTGTGTTTCAGTTAAGTTGTTTGCATGGCTGCTCGCTCTGGTCTATTTATATTTTTGGTCTTTCTATATGATGCACCAGACTATTATAACTAAGAGGGATAGTACCTTGTTATTCTGCAACACACATGATTAACAGCAGTATTGATGCTCACACAATGATAAACGGCATTTTAGAAGTATTTCAGGGTATGGAAGTATTATTTAATGGAAAGAAAACCCATTGTGCATCATTGTTGACCTTGTTATACTCCGTGACTCAACAGAAAACCTTCAGTTCCTGCAAGGATGGTAGCAAAAAACGTGTTTGTCAGCTTGAAAGGTTGGAGGTGTTTGACCTCGGAAATGGTTTTTCATTAGACTTTGTTTCAAAGAAATAAGCGTTCTTGCAACTCAGGACCCAATAATGTCCATATCTTGACAAGTTATACAGCATGATTTACCATGTATTTCTTGGACTGAGCTGTTTTGAAGGAAGATGGTGACGTGGTTCAGTTTTTGTCCATTTTGTTTATTTTATTTTTACTTCTCCCCCTTGGATTGTGGCTTTTTGAAAAAGAAAAAAAAAGTAAAAACAAATGTGTTTCTTTAAAGAAATATACCTTATATACGCCAGTTGTTCCCTTTTTTTGTTTACCCCATGATGTGGAGAAAAACAAAAAGGAGTTATCTGATATTTCCAACAAGTGACAGTTACATACATCCAAACAAAGGAGCTGCCTTGCGGTCTAAGACGTTACCTGCTAGCTGTCGACACTTTAGCTTCTTACGTTTTGGTGAATGCAACATCTGAGGTGTGAGTAAATGGCTAAAAGGGCATGAATTACTCTTAAAACATAACATGACTTGTTGTGCTGTTAATTATACTTCGAGATTTAGCTTCACAGAGTGCAGAGAAGAATGCTGCCAAGAGCAGAGGCAGCAACTGGCTGGCCTGTGGTTGGGAGGAGCGCCGACAGCTGAGCCAGCAGGCCTGGGTCAAACTGGTCACCTCTTCGGCCGTCTGCTCCATGTGAGCCACCTTCAACCCCGTATCATTCAAGGCCAACCCGGTAGCGTCGGGATCACGGACGTAGTCCTGCCGCTGCGGCTGACGGCTGTCCTGCATGATCCATCTAGCTCGGCTCAGACCAGACTACCAACGGATAGTTGCAGTAGCTCTGGCCAAACTCTGCTGGAGCTCCAGCTCCTCATTTCGGTTGTGGCAGACAGTCAATCAGAGTGAACCATCAGCAGAAATAGGCAGGCTGCGGCAACTGTCTCGAGTTGGACATGATCCATGTGACTGCCAGATTTGTTAATTTCACCTGTTTGTTCATTTTTTGGATTAACTGGGGTCGATTGGCCTTAGTTTCTGCCAACATGGCAGGAACTAAGGGCCATGCCCCAAAGGCCAAAAACAACTGGTTTAAAAACTATTCTTCAGAAACCACAGGGTTTCTCCACTTGTTTTATTAACGTGTTTTTATCAAAATGATGGAGGCAACACAAATATCCAAGTTACTACACCCAAAATAATCTAAACTATTTGTCATGAGAGAAACAGATGTGCTTCTATAAACAGCCTCTTACCTCAGGTTGCATCATTTATTTTAACTTTAATTTCTTTAATTCACACTTTCTGTGCCATAAAGAAAATAATGCATATGAGATATGCAAGCGCTCGGGCCTCTGGAGGAATCCAATATTACAATATTTCTCAAAACTGTATTATAGTGATGCATGGCAAAATAAGCCTAAGAGCGTGAATGTGTGTGTTTGTGGTGAATTTATCTTGGAAAAGCCCCGAGGTAATTTCCCCACTGATGTCATCTGTACTGGATATAAACAAAAACAATGTTTTTGCTTCACAGTGAAACTAAAGGGATGACATCACTGCATGTGTTTTGGTGCGTGTGCCTCCATACCTTGTGTACAGCAGGTCCAGTGCTCGGTCCGGGGATGGTGTCAGGTGATTGCTGTTGAAACAAAACACAATCCATCAGTCATGTCACACAGAATGGCACACACAGAGTAAACACACTGAACAAACATGACTCAGAGAAATACCCCGGTTTAATCATATCCTTAAAGATTAGCCAGGGTTTAGTTGCTACATGCCTTGATGGTTAAATAAACCTCCGACACTAACAAACTTTCACCAGACAAAAGAACACTATTATTTTGAAAATTCATTCATCTGGTTTAATCATTTTTAAATCAAACACTAATAGACAGAAAAAAACCAATTCATTCTTCATTAATAAAAATAAAAATTAGGACATCAAAATGATAATGTTGTTAAAGTGCTAACACACTGTTTATAAAATTGATTAAATATTAATTGTCCATGTCCTGTTTTGTTGGGGTTTTTTTGTTTTGTTTTTTTTTATATTTACCAACCGCTTGCAGACACAAGTGTGTAATTTAATGATATCTTGTCTGCTCTGCTGATGAGTTAACAACTTAATACTACACACTTGTAATTTCCATCCATTAACGTCCACGTATCCAGGTTCGGGTCATGGGGTCAACATCCTAAGCAGAGAGGCCCAGATTCTCCCTCTCACCAGCCGCCACCTCCTCTCACTCTTCTAAGACGATGTCCAAGGACTGCCAGAGCGTCCTGAGTCTGGGTCACCCCCAAAACATCCCCCCAGGGAAACATCCAGGAGTCTTCCAAGCCAGAGACCCCAAACCACCTCAGGTGGCCTTTCTCAATGTGAAGGAGCAGCAACTCTACTCCAAGTTTCTCTCAAATGGCTAAAGGAAATTCACACCGCTTTATATTGATGATCTCGTTCTTTTGGTCACTATTTACAATTTGTGACTGTAGGTGAGGGGCAGGAACATTCAATCTCTTACCATTAAGATCATTCATTCAGCCATTTTCCAAACCAACTTTAATCCTATTGATGGTCACAGGGGTCTCCTGGCACTGATCCCAGATGTTACCATGCATGAGTCCCTAATCATTTGTAAACATCTTTGAAGATTATGGATTTTGTATAATGGGTCTTTAAAGTGATTTTTGTTTATTTTCTTTGACAGCATATAGTACTTTGTTCATCCGACTACTATACTAAACTATATTAAGCAGCAATTGCACTGGAATAAAAGTGGAAAAAGTATCATAATATGTGATAATGTCTATCAAAAAAGACATTTCCACTAACCAGGTATTATTTCCATGGCTAAGATACAGCCAGTATAACCCAGTTTAGCAAAAAGGGTTGAAAAAACGTGTCACTTTATACTGTTATTTCTTTACTTTGACTCACAAAAGAGAATCCTTTACCCTTCTTTTAAAATTGCTCAATGCTGTTAGTAATTTACTAGTTTACAACCATTTATCCCCACATCAAAGTGGTCCCTAACAGAAAGCAAAATAAAAAGGGTGATGATATTGCATAGAAGTACCACTGTACACTACAGAGTGAAAACTTGCGCAACAATCTTCATTCTACTGGTACACCTAACTTGACGTGATCGCAAATTAATACACAATTAAGTCAAAATTTCTGCCTTGATTTTGATTGTTTTTGTCCTTCATAGGTCACAGAGAAGGTTTTTCCGAGAAGGTATATGTGCTTAACTACTTAAACTGGGATGTTTCCCTAATAGAAAAGTACATGTCTTCTACAGTAAGTGAAAAACACATACAGTTCAACTATACATGGACATTTATTGAATATGTGCAGTGCATTATATGGTGATTAGGGGTGATTTTCAGACACACTCCTCCTCCTCCACTCTTTGAGCCACACATTGTCCTGTTGCTGCAGGTTTAACAGACTGGTGGCGATAACCTTTAGTCACTGAAACTGTTTCCCAACTCTAACCTAAATCCTCACTGGTCATCACCGAGTGATTTTAGTTCAAATACAGTCGTTAGCTTGTCAGTTTCTTATCTAAATCACTTACATTTGACAAAGGAAATTGGATCTCTTTCTTATCTTGCACAGGGGTCGGGTGAAGCATGTCTTAGCTTTCATAGGGTTAAAGAGATGTAATTGAGCTTCTTTTTTGTTTCCTCTTACTTTTAATGATTTGCAGCTTTTTTTGCACACCTTTGACCAATCATTGCAGGCTGAGTGTTTCGGACTAAAAGTGGCAAGATCTGCAGCAGAAATTTACATTTCTGGTCTGGAAATAAAATCTGAATGGTCCACTTACAGCTCACTTACAGTACTGCAGCCACTTTTAATGCTAAATCTCTCATTAGAAAGGCTTCTTCGGGTATAACTGTTGTTGGGATATTTCTTGTAAAAATTTGTGATGGACAGAGCAGTCCAAGGGCGGGCAGGCAGGCACAAGATGAGCTAAATAAAAATGGTGTTTATTTTCACCAAAGATGACAAAAAAATAAAATAATCCAACCTCCAAATCACAAACTGAAGGGGCCTATAACAGGTATAAATAACAGAGTTCTACACAGAATAGCTAGTAATAAAAGTCAAACTAACTCAAACAACTGACCTACCAAAATAAAACAAAGAGGAACTTAAATACTGGGTGATAAGTCCACAAAAAAACTAAATTGAAATCTTTAACAGAAACCAACATAATTAAGCCCCATTCCCCCTTCATGTCCCAAGCTGGGGCTTGGCCCATTTCCTGGCTCAGCACTCATGCCTCCTCCGCTTTTTTTCCCCCTCTTTGACCAGCAGGAGGACAGGAGCAGCTGCAACTTCAGGAAACTCAAGAAACAAAGAAAATTACTCAACTCATCTAGCATAATGTAAACTAAGTTTACAATGTAAATAAACTCTGAACTCAAAACAAATGCGACTGTCCTGCAACTTAAATGTTACATTAAAGAGAACAAGCAAACTGATAGTGTGGTAAACTTCAATGCAGCTGTGTTACTGGGTGGATATTACCCTTGAAGATTAGTGCCCAAGAACCAAAAGAAACCGGCAATTGGCCCTCAAATTCAAGGATTTAGGATTACCGTGACCACATATGACTGAGAATCTGCACCACTGCACACATGGTCCCATACATGCTTCTTACTGTGTATAAACGAAGCATGCTTTTTTCTGCAAGCACACAACAAAGAAAATATTGGGGCCAATGGGTTCAGTGTCCTTCTCAAGAACACAGACGTATTAAAGAACTGTCCATAGGACTGTTGACCTCCAGGTTGGACCAATCAATCCAATGAACCATAACCTTCCTTGTGTCTTACTTAAATTACAATCACCCCTGTTCCTGGGTGGTCTGGCTTTAACCCCCAACTCATTCTTTCGGCGGCACCATAAAACTGAGCTTCTAGACCATCTTAGTAAATGTTTCATCTGAACGTAGAAAATACGGAACAATGCTGACCAACAAAAACTGTTTTTTTTGTTCATTTGGAAATAGCAAAATCTTTAGCAGGACAGCATATATAGACCAAATAGCAATGATATGTTCTTTGTAACTTCAAAATTATTTTAAAGAGCTTAATTATGATCCAGAATAAGAAACTAGCCTGTTAATGCGTAACATGAACAGTATGGGCAGCTTCATTATTACACCAATAATAGGCAGACTCAAACACTTTAGAATAAGACAGCATCGATATCAGTCCATATATGGTGAGAAAATATCAAATACTAGTATCTGTCATAAGAACTCAGTGTTAGCACCCATCCGCGCCAGCATTCATTAAAGAGACAGATGAAACTCCTGCAGTGCAAGTGGCTTGTGAGCTCAGGCAGTAAAGCTGGATCACCGAGAGTCGCAGGTTTAATTCCCTCCTGAGAGCCCTCGGAGAAAACTGAGCCCGTGCAAGAAATTACTTCTGCCCTTCAGCTCCCATTATCTGCTCGTAACAACACAACCAGATGATGACAGAGAGAGATTTAGTGATCAAATGAGCAAAGGAAGAGCACCTTCGCTACTGTAAGTGATGAGTGTACATGAAGAAATACAAAAGAGCGGGTAACAAGAACGGGAACAGACAAAGGCTGAACAATCCAGCAGTCTATGAATATATGACAGTGGATGTGAGTGTGACAGATGGAGAGGAGAGGAGCTGAGGCAGCGAGAGGCAGAGAGATCATTTCAATTACAGTCATGAAAAAGGAGTAGAGTGAGGAAGACAAAGACGGAGAGGGAGATAAATAATAGGCAGCCGCTTCCAGTTGCAACAAATGAAACAGAAAGATGATTAGAGCGATGCAGATCTATGTGGATGATCCTTATTATGGCTATTATACCATCTGAAATGTGACATGCTCGCTCTCTCTCTCACACACACACACGCCAGTGGAAATACATAACACAGCTGCCCACCCACCTTTTAAGACAAGTTACACTCGGCTCATCCACTCTCCGTTACGTCAATATTCTGAGAAATACTAGCCGTTTGTTGCTTTCTTACTAAGTTAGTTGAGAATTTATCTAGCACTCCAAACAGCAACGCTAAAAACTCATTCAGTTAGAGCACAAGGTGTTCAATGTTTAAAAAGGGGAAACAAAAGTACAAAAGTAGTAATTTCCATGCACCAGCACATCTACAGCTCCCTGTCAACACCACTTAGGTTTCAGAAAATTAGTTAGCAATGTCTTTACTATTGTGGTGGTGAAATTAATCAATTATTGAACAGTAAACTTCTGAACTGTGTTTTTTTTTTCAATAGAGACTTTAAGCTTAATATCAATACTGATGGAGGAGTTTATGAGCTGTAAATATCCAGAAATACTCTTTTTCTATCCAGGTAAAAGGTCATGGTGTTAACTCCAAGTGTTACTTCAAAGCATTTTCATTTAGAAGCTTTTGCTTTGGAGCCACACCACGCTTTGCAATGCAAATAAAAAGAGGCCATCTAGGCTGGAGGCAGAGATGTGGACAAATCAGTTGATGAGAATAACAAATATAAACATATCAAACCCTGGTGAGCTCATCATCATAGCAGAAACATGTTCACTCAGATGTTCGCAGCATCCTTTCCATCAAAAAGAAAAAACTATTTCAAATATCACAGAGGATCACTTTATTCAAGAGCAAATATGAAGAAAATTGTCAGATTAAACTTGAACACCTCTGCCAAAAAAAAAAAGAGAAAGAAACCGTGTTACCGAGCAAGTAATTATAGAGACAGCTGCAGATGTAACTGTGCTTTCTGAAAAGCTATTGTGTTAAAACACAATAGCTTTTCTTCACACGGAATAAGCAATATGGTGCAAAACAACCACAGGATGAAAGAATAATGGGAAGATTCACAAAGAAAGTGGCAATAATCAGCGACAAAGTTTCTTCTTCGCACTTTAATAATAAAGTAAGAGGCTTGGATTTAAGATGCTGTTGAAAGAAAAAAAACTGTTTCTCACAAAATAAAAAAAAGAAGAAGATGCCAGCTTAGTGTGGAAGAGCTGCCAATGCAGCGTTTGCACCAAGGGGTTAAGTGGGGCACTCAGCCAACCGAGCACATAGACTAAAACAGTTTCTGACTCTCACTATCTTCATCTTGCTCTCCTCCTTTTTCTCTCTCATCCTGGTCGCTCTATCTCGTCTCTTCATCTCTTCGTCTGCTTGACACAGATCTCTTGAGGGGTCTTTGTTTCTTCACCATCGTGTCTTCTCACAAGTACACCCGAGACACACATCAGCAACCAGAGGTGTTTCATTCATACTGTAAAAACACACCAACAAAGAGAAGAGAAGGAAGAGAAGAGAAGAGAAGAGAAGAGAAGAGAAGAGAAGAGAAGAGAAATCTGTGCAGTGACTTCAAAGCACACATACACAGAGTGAGCAGGAGAGGCGAGGTCATTATCTGCAAGAAAATGGATTACTCTCAGATTAGATTGCTGAGCACAGTGAAGAACTGTAGCAGTATGCTTGGCAAGCCCCCTCTTGCACAGACATTCAACCTAAACTCTTGTCGACTTCCCTACGAGACATCAAAGCATCTGCTGCTAAGCAAACAAACAGCAGATCTGTTAAACTCACCGCCACATGGCCTCCGACTTACCAAACCGTACAGTCATTAGTTAATTCATGGACTTATTAAAGGAGTAATCTACAACCAGAAAATAGAATTAACAGATTCACTACTTTCATCTGTTTGTAGTCAAATAATTGACCATTTTGGGATTAAATTATGACTTTGCTAACCTCTGAATAAATGGCAGATTCAAACCCCACTCTTGAATCTTATTATAATTTAATGTTGGCATTTCTTACGCACTGCAAAACTTCACTTCCAATTTCCAAAGGTTTACTTTATGTAGATAAAAAATTAAAAAAAAGTTTTTTATACTATTCAATATGTTGGTCCTCACTTTTTCTTTCATCTTTGTATTTCAATGCATAATGCAGTTATGGAGGAGAGATGTTGCCGGATATTAAAAACATTTCCCAAGCCCCTGTTTTCACTGCATCCATATTGCAGAAACGAGATCTTCTGAAAGATATCATCAACAGTTCACTGGCAAATTGATTGTAGCGCCAGATAGCTTTCGTTGTAATTGCAGATGGTTTCTTGATCTTTTCTCACACATTAAAGCAGCCAACTTCACATTTATATAAAGTCTGTGTAGGTCACTGATAGCTTGTCTAGATTTTTGCTCAAGTCTAAATCCAAAATAGAAGTCTACTTAACAAATAATAGTAGCTTTTGTATGTTCAAAATTAATAAACATTAGTATCATTCAAATGTGAACAATGTGGCATCATCAAGAGTACGCACCATGATACTCAGGGTGCAATCTGACGTAATTATATCGGGGGGCTCTTACAGCTAAAAAGGTAGCATTTAAGTACACAACAGCTGATTAAAATGATGTAAAACAGCCCATTTATACATGTCTTAATAACAGACTACATCAAATCACATTAAATTGTTAAAAATGAATCGTATCATAACTGATGTTGAACACATCCTAAGTTGAGTTGAATAATGGAATAATACTTTAAATTGTTGCAGTGTACATTTTCTAAGGAATATATACAAGAAAAAAAATAGGATCAATCAGAATAAGCACTAGGGGAAAATTTGGTGGATAATAGTTTTGGCTGAAATCTCCAGAGATCCTCATAGATGCATTGGAGCACTGTGATTCCAACCTGGTGACAACTGTAGTGATGATGTTGCAGGAAGCATGGTATCACAGGTGAACCTTCCCAACAGAAAGCATGGATAAAAACTTGTAACATCCAATTTCTCTTGGTCTGAATGAAGTCTTTTGTCGACTTGTATTGTCCCAAATTCATGGAGATAGATACTGGTACACAGAAACATGCTTCTACAGCCATGGCTTGAGAAACACAACACTCCTGCCATCTCCGATCACATCATCCATCCCACCTCAACAGGGATCTCGTACTCCATGTGACGATCAAGGTAATAAAAAGCTCATGTATATATTATACGTACATATTTTTAATGGAAAAAAAGGCTTGGCAAAGAAAATGTATGACAATACAAAAAAAAAACAATTTGACAGAGCAACTGTTATACGCTGCTATATGAATGGCGACATTCAGGGGTGTAACTCAAGTTTCTGTGTCCATGCCCCGAGGTTTTGGCAAGAGGAATCTACACAAGATCAGGCAAATACTGTAGTTCAAAGTAGGTTAAAGTCTCTACATCTAACAAATTAGGACAACTACTTCATGATCATAGTACGGTATTTGAAGTGATCTTCATGTCCCAAACTATACTTGTTCATCCTCTATTTTGGTTAAGGAACCAAAAACACAACCAAATGTATTAGTCGACTGTACAACCTTAACCTGACTAGCCATACCAGTTCACTTTGTGGAAATCTTCACAACCATTTCTACTACTATAGAAAGCACTGAGCCAATCAAAGTGTGGCTTTATGTGATGACTCATACAGGAACATCCCACAGCAACTATTTAAAACAGCCGAGTTGACTGCAGAACTGATAACACCTTGGTCCAACAAGTTTTTACTGAAAAACCCACAACAGTCATTTATCCCCAACCTACATCATTTTGGATGTGTTTTGTAGATACTGGTCTGGTTGTGTGGCTCTGCCTACATCACCAGTTTAATCTCTCTGATTGGTTGTATGTCTATATAATGGCATCCAGAGTCCGAGGGTACTGCCGTGTGAAAGTCAAATTTGAATTTAAAAGTAAAAAGACAAATTCTTTGTATGAAGAATAAACAGAATTAGCTGGTCAGATTAGCTTAATATCTTGCAGAGAATTCAAATTGGTTTAGACAATATATGTGTGTGAAAATTACAGGAAAATACAATCTATCTTACGAGCAGCACCACAGGCCAGCTACCAGTTAATAACCTCGAGCCTCTCAAAACTTTGACATAATTTTACTACCGGTCAGTAAAAATATTAATGTTAAAGAATAAGATCTAATGTTCTCCACAGATACATTGATGTACAGTTTTGTCAGAGCAAAAGTTAGGTTTAAAACCAACTCTGGCAGAAAGGAAATACGATAAACCAGGTTTTCTTTAGTAACTCTTTACACCTTTGTTACGCAGCAGCCAATAATAAGACAAAATATTTAGACACCAGAGAAAGTCGCAACAGAGTAAAAGTAAGACAGGGCTCTGCAGAGAGACTGCTGGAGGCTGGAAACAAAGACAACAGATAGCTTTGTGCAACACAACAGCTTCAGTTCACTTCATAGGTAGTATGCAAACATCTACAAAGCATGCGAGGTAATGTGAGACACTACCGAAATCAGAAATTATGTACTTTAAAGAAAAGACCAGATGTGGGCAGAGGTGTCCACTTGTGGAGTGGTGACAACATGCTGTAATCTCTGAGTAAAACACAGTTTTAAATGTTCTTCTTCATTATTATTTCATCGCCTATAAACCTCTCTTTTATGGGTGACAAAACTTGATAGTTTCCTCCTTTTTTGTGGGGAACATGACATTGCGTGTCTGTTTGTGTGTGCCAGGTGAACCATAGTTAACTGCCTATGTCAAGAGACGACCAGCCTGCACAGACCAGCCATACCTTAACACTACTTACACATGCCTAACTACACTCAGCCACACATTAAAAGGTGCATCCACAAAGAGATGAGAAGTGATGGGAAAATAACTCATCTGCCAAATGTTCTCTTGTTTTCTACTTCTCTTTAAAGTCTCAAACACATTGATTAAAAACAGTACAATTGGTAATGTCAGCGACATTGTTAATTAATTTAACCAATTTCAATATTTTCTTTAATGATTTTCTGTGGAATCAAACGTGATTTACTGTCCTCGGATATTTGTTCTAAGACGTAATATCAATAATTGATTCTGGCAGGACATTTTGATCGTATTACAATTCATAGAAAAACATTGTTGCTTCAATCTGAACTTCATTTAAGTGTCACTTTAAAAGCAAAAAAGAAGAAAGCCAGATGCAACATGACAAACTGTTCTCTGTGCTCCTGTGTGGCTTTACACTACAAATGCTGCATATTTTTAGCACATCTGGCTCCAGTGGGACCGGATGTCCTGGCACACAGCCGTGGATTCCCATTGAGGGGAGACGGCACATGTTTTCCAAGTGGCTGCCGCTGATCAGGAGGATGAGCAGAGCTGACACTTGGAGCAGCCATTTGGCTGCTCAGGTGTGTTTTCCACATCTGGCCACATTTACTGTCATGTTGGGCAGTCTTCGGGAAAACAAAAAAGGTCATGGCAATGTTAAAGAAATGTTACTGCAGAACAGATCCAACTATACTTATTAATTGCAAGGCGTCCCTTAAGAACTTATATTGATTTTTTTTTTTTTAGGCAGTCTCTTTGTTTTAATTCAGACAAGTTAGTTTGCCTAATCAGTTTGCATTTTCTTGACTGAACCCTAAATTAACTTAAAAATGAAAGTGACACATGAATATACATGATATTATTAATGACAATAATAATATTTTTAAGCTTTCTGTCTGGTTGGGAAACAGCAGGCTGATTGTGTACAAATACAGACACACAGGTAAACGTCCTTCTTTGCAGTGCAAGTGTGTGTAGTGTCTCTGGCGGTGTTGCCTTGACTACAGGAGTGTGAAGGTGTCCAGCAGTTATTCTGGTTATTATGGGTAAAGAGCACACACACACACACACACACACACACACACACACACACACACACACACACACACACACACACACACACACACACACACACACACACACACACACACACACACACACACACACATGTATCGGCTGCCTCTGCGACAGAGATGTTGGTTGCAAAATGAAAACACCTGAGTCGTGACGAGGTTATGAAACGGCCTCTGGGGGAACAGAGTGTTGTCAGGAAAACCTGACTGTTAAACGACATGAAACCGTTTGATAACGTTTTTTTTCTGTTGTTTTATTTCTAAACACAAAAACACGGAAGGACTGGAGCGGTCCAGCGGTGGTTTGGTTTGAAACACTCACGCTCTTCTTCCGCAGGTGCAGTCCGTGCTTCAGCAGCCCCGGCAGGTCGCGGATTTTGTGTTTGAGCTGCGCCTGGTCCCGAGCGCTGCGGTTCCACCGCAAGCCCGCGAGCAAGCCGTCCTCTGCGGGCTCCGAGTCCTCCATGCTCCCCCTCCCCTGTTCCTGTTCCTGCTGCTGCCTGAGCTCCAGGTGTCTGCCCGCCGCGTCCTCACGAGTTCCCGTCAGCCATTTCCTCTCACCCCCGCATCTGCGGACCCGCACGCCCCGGTGAAGCGCCTACTGGATGGATGGATGTTCCGCAGCTGCTGCTGCTCCTGCTGCTGCTCCTGCTCCACCCCACGCCGCGTCCGCACACTCCTCCTCTGTGGCTTTACTACAAAGTTGTCGTGTGTTGGCGGGGGTGGGGTGGGGTTAAGCCTGGTCTGCGTTGGTGTAACGCAGAACCATAAATCCGCCTTTACAGGTAGGGCTGCAAACCCTCCCCATGGAAAACGGAATCGTCCCGGAGCTGAAAAGGGACGCACTTTGTCCCGTATTACTGTGAGAGTAAAAAAATAGTCTTAAAATGCCAATGGAAAAGTGCATTGAGCTGTTGAGTTCACAAGTTATTTTTTTCTGTTTTCTACAGACTTTCTGATTGCACTTTTGTTATTGCACTAAAAATGTGCACTATTACAGAATGCATATTCTGCTTTCTTTCTGCATTTTTATATGAATTTATACAATTTTAAGTTAAGCAGCACAGGTTTCTGTTTAAGAAATACTTATTTTATTCAGTTCATTTTGTAATTTTGTACTAAAGTGAATTGCTGGATAATAATTTGTTTTTCATGTGTTCATGGCATTCAAAAATATGCATCTAATTCAATTCAGGTGCGAGTTAAAAAATGGTTTCACTCACAAAAAAAGGGGCAAAAAAAAGTCACAACGCCAGGAAATGGGAAGGCAATCGTACGGAAGAGTATTAGGGCCACTTAAAAAAAAAAAAAAGAATTCTGAGAAAAAAGTCAGAATTCTGACTTTAATCTCAGAATTCTGAGAAAAAAGTCAGAATTCTGGGCCACTTAAAAAAAATAAAAATAATTCTGAGAAAAAAGTCAGAATTCTGACTTTAATCTCAGAATTCTGACTTTAATCTCAGAATTCTGAGAAAAAAGTCAGAATTCTGACTTTTTTCTCAGAATTCTGACTTTTTTCTCAGAAGAAAAAAAAAAAAAAAAAAAAAAGTCAGAATTCTGAGAAAAAAGTCAGAATTCTGACTTTTTTCTCAGAATTCTGAGATTAAAGTCAGAATTCTGACTTTTTTCTCAGAAGAAAAAAAAAAAAAAAAAAGTCAGAATTCTGAGAAAAAAGTCAGAATTCTGAGAAAAAAGTCAGAATTCTGACTTTAATCTCAGAATTCTGAGAAAAAAGTCAGAATTCTGACTTTAATCTCAGAATTCTGAGAAAAAAGTCAGAATTCTGAGAAAAAAGTCAGAATTCTGACTTTAATCTCAGAATTCTGACTTTTTTTTTTTTTTTTTTTTTTTTTTTTTTGGGGGGGGGGGCAGCACGGTGGCTTAGTGGTTAGCACTGTTGCCTCACAGCAAGAAAGTCCCCGGTTCGACTCCCAGGCCCGGCAGGGGTCTTTCTGTGTGGAGTTTGCATGTTCTCCCCGTGCTTGCGTGGGTTCTCTCCGGGTACTCCGGCTTCCTCCCACAGTCCAAAAACATGCATATTAGGTTAATTGGTGATTCTAAATTGCCCGTAGGTGTGAGCGTGAGTGTGGTTGTGAGCATGGTTTGTGTGTTTATATGTGGCCCTGTGATGGACTGGTGACCTGTCCAGGGTGTAACCCTGCCTCTCACCTGAAATGAGCTGGGATAAGCTCCAGCAGACCCCCGTGACCCCGCAAGGGATAAAGCGGGTATAGAAAATGGATGGATTTTGAGAAAAAAATCCATCCATGGATTTTGAGAAAAAAATCCATCCATCACAGAATTCTGAGAAAAAAAGTCAGAATTCTGACTTTTTTGTCAGAATTCTGAGATTAAAGTCAGAATTCTGATTTTTTTCTCAGAATTATTATTATTTTTTTTTAGTGGCCTAGAATTCTGACTTTTTTCTCAGAATTCTGAGATTAAAGTCAGAATTCTGACTTTTTTCTCAGAATTCTGAGATTAAAGTCAGAATTCTGACTTTTTTCTCAGAATTCTGACTTTTTTCTCAGAATTCTGAGATTAAAGTCAGAATTCTGACTTTTTTCTCAGAATTCTGACTTTTTTCTCAGAATTCTGAGATTAAAGTCAGAATTCTGACTTTTTTCTCAGAATTCTGACTTTTTTCTCAGAATTATTATTAATTTTTTTTTAGTGGCCTAGAATTCTGACTTTTTTCTCAGAATTCTGAGATTAAAGTCAGAATTCTGACTTTTTTCTCAGAATTCTTTTTATTTTTTTTAAGTGGCCCTAATACTCTTCCGTACAATCGGGTTGGCCCTGCCGATGAGGTGTGCCTTGTTTATTTTTCAGGGAACCCTAGTCGTGAGTGAATCTTTTTCATGGATGATGTCGGCGTTGAGAAGAAAGGAGTTGGGTCTGGGGGAAGAGGAGCAGACGCGGCACTTAAAGCCTGATTTATGGTTCCGCGTTAAATCGACGGCGTAGAGTAAGCGGCGACGCGTCCTCTACGCCGTAGGCTCTGCGTTGGTGTAACGCGGGACCATAAATCAGCCTTTCCAGAGCTACGTCACCACATTACCTGGCTCCAGTTCCGCAGGTGAACAAAGGGAAGCCACGGAGCGTGTCGGCGTGGGTGTGCGGTGGCGGTCGTGCTGCTAGTGCTGTCCCACTTTTCAGGTTTCAGGCTGAATTTTGTCCTTTCAGTGTGAGAATGCTGTAGAGCCAGCAGCCCGTTCTCGTTTCACCTGAACCAGCAGGCAGGTGTGCAACATGAAATGTGAGGCTCCAAAAACACACATACAAAGAAAAACATGTCTCTGATGTGGTTGGGAGTGTTGTGAATCCTAAATCCAAATTACTGTCATCAGGCAGGGCCTTTGAAGTCTTGCCATCTCCTTGGTTAGAAGCATCATTTACATAAAAGTTTATTATCAGTGATTTCTGATATTAGTCTGTTAAGATAAATCTTAAGTGTAACTGTCAGTATACTACATAAAGTTTATTTTTTATTATTTTTTATTTTACTTTTTATTTTTTACCATTTCTTAATAGGTTACTCAATTTTGACACATTTTCTAGAATTCTGGTATCAATATTTTGTTAATCAGTACCACAGTATATTTCTTGGACATAGGGATGGGCGGTATGGACTAAAAAATGGATCACGATAATTTCTGGCATTTATCCCGATAACGATAAAAATGACATTAAAAAAAATACCAATTCAACTCCACCTTTGTAACTATAAATCTATCACCACATTCAGTCTTTGGAGCCCCCAAAACACTGCTCTAAAAGAATACTAAATGCTACTAAACTACACCAATTAAATTGAATTAATAAAAACCAATTAAATTAGTCCACCTGTACTGCAAAACTGTAATGACTCCTCGCTCTCAGATCCGCAAATCAACGGGAATCTTTCTTTCTTTCTTTCTTTCTTTCTTTCTTTCTTTCTTTCTTTCTTTCTTTCTTTCTTTCTTTCTTTCTTTCTTTCTTTCTTTCTTTCTTTCTTTCTTTCTTTCTTTCTTTCTTTCTTTCTTTCTTTCTCTCTCTCTCTCTCTCTCTCTCTCTCTCTCTCTCTCTCTCTCTCTCTCTCTCTCTCTCTCTCTCTCTCTCTCTCTCTCTCTCTCATTTCCTTCCTTCCTTCACGTACGTTGTGCGTCGATTTAACGCAGAACCATAAATCCGGCTTTACACAAAAACGTCACCAACGGGAATTTATCGTTTTTACCGCGAGATGACAAATTCTTACCGTGGGGAAATTTTTTGACGGTAAATCGTGAACGGTAAAATATCGCCCATTCCTACTTGGACATAACAATGATCTTTCGATGCTTAACCAGATGAAGTTAATACAGTCCTTTGTGAATTTGTAGCATATTGAAGTACCCAGGATTTCTCTTCATGGACACCAACGATTTCTGTGGCATGGTTGCTATGCAAACGTGTCTTGCAGGTGGTGACCTATATTTTTTTGCAGAAAAACATACATCTGGGGAACCCCCTCAGCTAGGTTCGAGCCCCAGCTTGTGACCCTATCTGTATGCCTTTTCCCCGCTCTCTAGCTTTCTCTCTGCCCCCATTTCCTAGCTAATTACTATTAATAAAGACCACTAAAGCAACAAAATCTCCATAAACACACACACACACACAGACTGAGTGCAGGCTTCAAACCAAGACTTGACTGGTCTGGTTAGACTACAAGTCGATGTTGCTTAAATCAATGTTATTTCAATTTATTATCTGATGCCTTAACTCAGATATAAAAACTGAGATATGCTGTAAATATGCGTTCCATCATTTTTATAAAAACTCAGTTCTTCATACAATCAGTCTTAATATTGTGCCTTATTATTATTAGTTCAATTGCCCAGCATTATATATGAAGTAAAAGCTCATCTTTAACTAAATTTAAGTATACTCTTGAATGCAGGCATATTTTTACCTTTGATAGACATTTATAGTACCAAGTATTCCTATAGTACTCATGTATTTGTAGTACTACTTCTATAATGAGTGACACCAGCACGCTCAAACTCTAACTCCAAGCTATTTGCATGGCGCGCCCAGGTTCCCTGCTCTTCCAAGCAAACAGTTGGGATGACGCTCTGATCTTTTCACTAACACACCTGTTTGCATAAATTATTAACTCCATGTGTTGCCTTTAGGCTAGCAGCATCTAGCAAAAAAGCAAAAGCAAAAATAACTGATGGCAATGATATATGAACTCTCATTAAAGCCAAAAGAGCACTATGAATGCGTTTGTCTGTATGTGGTGAGCTTGTGTAGAAGTACCCACAGCAGAACAGATGAATCAAACACTTTCTGCATCATCTTTGTGGATTTGTGAGCAGTGGCTCGAGAGTAAATTCACCGTGTTGCATGAAAAAGTCATGCTCTGATTAGGAATTTGGTGAGTAATTTCAATTCAATTCAATTCAATTTTATTTATATAGCGTCTAATACAACAGATGTTGTCTCTAGACGCTTTCCAGAGATCCAGAACATGAACATAAACATAAACATAAACATAAACATAAACATAAACCCCCGAGCAATTATTATATAAACAATGGCA
Organism: Cololabis saira; assembly: GCF_033807715.1. Lineage (NCBI taxonomy): Eukaryota > Metazoa > Chordata > Actinopteri > Beloniformes > Belonidae > Cololabis > Cololabis saira. Next base: position 13,628,601 of record NC_084601.1, on the reverse strand, counting down.
GGTAAAAACTCCCTTAGTGGGAGAAAAGCCTTAAGCCAAACAGTGGCAAGGAAAAACTCCCCTTTAGGAGGGAAGAAACCTTGAGCAGGACCAGGCTCATAAGGGGGGACCCTCCTGCCGAAGGCCAGACTGGGGGAGTCAGGGACGTCGACAGCACACAGCAGGCAGGTGGAAGCAGCAGCGGGATGACCAGAGGGGGGGGGGGCGTCAGCAGCACACAACAGTCATGTGGAAGCAGCAGCGGGATGACCAGAGGGGGGGGGGGGGCGTCAGCAGCACACAACAGTCATGTGGAAGCAGCAGCGGGATGACCAGAGGGGGGGGGGGGGGTGCAGGCAGGCGGAAGCAGCAACAGCAGACATCCACGTAGGCAGGTGGAAGAAGCAATGGGATGACCAGAGGGGGGGGAGGGCCGGGAACACAGGCCAGAACGCAGCTCCTGAGGCTCCGGCCTGCAAACATACACAAAAGAGAAAAAAGGGGGGCCGGCACAAGAAACTACAGGAACAATGGACAAAAATGATAGCTATGAGATATTTATAATAAATAAAAATGGTAATGGAGAAGAGAGGCAGGGAAAAGGAGAGGAGAAGAAGGGTGAGAGGCACCGCCCAGCGGATCATGTCGGTGCCTCCCTGCAGCATAAGCCTATAGCAGCATATCTACCGCGAAGCTATATTTGAGACTAACTATTATAGTTTTGTTCTATAGCTGCGACAATGACTACTGACTCTAACACACTAAAGTTTACACTACCTAGAGATTTACCAACACCAGCTAGAGGTTTACTTAACACTAACTATAAGCTTTACTAAACAGAAAGGTTTTAAGTTTAGTTTTAAAGGTGGAGGTGGTGTCAGCCTCCTTAACCCAGATTGGAAGTTGGTTCCAAAGTAATGGTGCCTGATAGCAGAACGCCCGCCCTCCAAATCTACATTTAGATACTCTAGGAACTACGAGTAAACCTGCACCCTGGGAGCGGAGAGCTCGGCCAGGAACATAAGGCACTATCAAATCTTGTAAATACTGCGGAGCTAAGCCGTTTTGGGCTTTATATGCAAGTAATAAAATTTTAAATTGAATTCTGAATTTTACAGGTAGCCAATGGAGCGACGCTAACACTGGAGAGACGTGGTCTCTCCTGCTAATTCCTGTCAGTACTCGTGCTGCTGCATTTTGGATCAGCTGGAGCCTATTCAGCAAATTACTTGGACATCCTGCTAACAACACATTACAGTAATCCAGTCTAGAAGATACAAACGCATGAACTAGTTTCTCTGCATCCCTCTGCGAGAGGATTTTCCTAATTTTTGCAATATTACGGAGATGGAGAAACGCTATTTTACAAACCTGATTAACATATGGTTTAAACGACAAATCCTGATCGAAAACAACACCAAGGTTTCTCACAGTTGCACTGGAAGCCATCGCAACACCATCTAATCCCTTCCTAAGATGCTCTGGACCAAGAATGATAACCTCTGTTTTATCTGAATTTAGAAGCAAGAAATTTCTGGACATCCAGTCCTTAATGTCCCTAAGACATGCCTGAAGTTTAACTAACGGTTCTGTTTCATCCGGCTTCATAGACAAGTAGAGCTGCGTATCATCAGCATAACAATGAAAGTGTATGCCGTGATTCTGGATTATACTTCCCAACGGCTGCATGTATAAACTGAACAAGACTGGCCCTAGCACTGAACCCTGCGGAACACCATAACAGACCCTCGACTGTTCTGAAGAAACCTCATGTACATGAACAAACTGGAACCTGTCAGATAGATATGATTTAAACCAACGTAGAGCTGTCCCTTTAATCCCAACAACATGCTCTAACCTGTGCAGTAAAATGCCATGATCAACAGTGTCAAAAGCAGCACTGAGGTCCAGTAAAACCAATATGGACACTAATCCCTTATCTGAGGCCATAAGAAGGTCATTCGTAACTCGAACCAGTGCTGTCTCTGTGCTATGATGCATTCTGAACCCTGACTGAAAGACTTCAAACAGATCATTTCTATACAAATAGTCACATAACTGGCTTGAAACTGCCTTTTCCAGAATTTTAGATACAAATGGAAGGTTAGAAATTGGCCTATAATTAGCTAAGGTGTCTGGGTCAAACAAATTTGATTAAAGAAGTCAGATAGAGCTTGAAAGAGAATTAATTTGAATCTAGCAGCTATGCGAGGGTCTGAGCCTCCTGGTGCACATGACATAAAGTCGGGCAGAGTTCAGCCTGCATGCAGCGGGTTCAGTTGTGTAACTCAGACGTCGAGTCTGCTCCTCGATAGGGCTTGTAATCTGGGATAATTGGCTCCTTTCAGGGATGCTGATAATACCAGCGGCATCACTGTCGGGTTGGTGAGCCAGTATGTGCAGGAATGTCCGGCAGCTAAATATGACAAATGCATGCTAAATAAACCTGTCTCTTTGTTTTGATCAATAGGGGACTCTCATTTTATGACATTGTCAAATCTAAGCGTGCTATTGGAAACTCAAAAACACAGTACCGGTAAATGTGTCCACATCTGGCATGTGATTGTCGTCTTTTCCTGTGCCAGGAAAATAAGCACAAATACACTGTGAAACATCCTCATAAACTCCACATGTGATCTCATCATTGCAATGTAACAATCTGAATATAATCCCTCTGTTGTCACTTGATAGCCGTACCCCGTACGCTGTAAATCGTTAAACAAGTCAAGGCATCGTGCCCTGTGTGTATGAAGTGTCTGACCGGAGAAAAAGAAAAGGATCTCTGCATAAATCTGCGTCTCTGAAAGGTGAGGTTTTCAAAAAAACAAAAAAAAATTCTTAAATCATTGACTTGTATCAGTCAGGGTGTTGGGCGAGTAACTGAAACAAAGAGGATGAATGTGTTTTTCTGTGTTTTTCTCAACCTTAAATCAACAGAAGAAACATTCAAGCAAACGTCGACAACTCCCATGTGGAACAATTAACTTTGATCTAATTTTAGAAGGAAATAATATATTCCTGCTGGACCTCCTGGGTCGTTAAGTTTTCAGGGTCGATAACATTTTTACAACGAAGATAAAAATGTTCTGTTGACGCGACTTTTAAATTGATGTATGGCTTTTTTCGGTTTCTTTCATAGGCCCAACGGCTGCCGAGAGAGTATTTCTGTGGGCAGCCTGACGATTGTGGATGGAGATACAATCCAAAAATGCAAAGCAGCCCTGACACGAGTCTGTAAAATGGTTCTTCCCTGGATATTAGAAGGAAAAATGTTTTGAATAAGGAAAAAAAGCCTCGGTTAGGATTATAATGTGACAAAGTGCAAAATTACAGCAAAGCGATCAGTTCTTCTCAGACAAATGCTCAGAGAGATGCCCTTTGACATTCAGTGGGTACTGCAGAAGAGGCTGCAGAGCATTTACTGTTGCATTAAAGGAGGATTTTAGTGCTTTTGTCTCCTCTATGTTTTTAGAGCAGTTATGTCAACACAGAAGGGTTTATTCAGCTGGTTTATTAGTTTGGCATGTGTGGGTCTGGTCCAATCATCCTTTTTGCTCAGCAAGGTTCATGACTGAAAGACCTAGGAGTATTGAAGTAGCAGGCTTGATCACATCTGCTCAAAATATTCAAGAAAGGAGTGCCAACCCTTTTTTCAGAGCAGGAAACACTGGACCATCCTTTATGAAACAAAATGAGGTCATTCTGACCAATAATCTCTTGCAAACATAACATTCAAAGTTGTTTAAAGACATAAAAACAATTATAGGCTTAAAAAAAAAAACAACATGAGGATGTGGGCCCGCCCCACAGGTGATCAACCTGTGACATCTTTTCCATTTTGTGTTTTTACTTTTCTCTTAACAATGTAGCCAATTTTTTTGTAATGACATAATACCTAAGGGCATATGTATCATATCGGTGTTTAATAGCAGGATAGAATATCATAAAAAATTTAATAATTGTATATTAGATGAAATATTAAGAGCTAGGTGTAGATTTTTTTTTTCTTTTTGAGCCTCTGCAGTGTCACTTCTCAGATACGCATCAGTGTTGTGCAATCAAACTCTCATCGTAGTACTTCAGCTCTTCCCAAAGTCCTTACAAGTTTTCTTTTTTTTCTTCTTAGCACATGAGTTTTTTCAATGACGTCCAAAAAAGCACTTAGGAAGACTAAGAGAGGATCTTTTTTTAACCTATCTCACAGTGCCCTGGGTTTCACACTGGCCTTTAATTCTTCCTCCTACCCTCTCACTGCTGCACTAATTAACGTTTCAGACACACTGGCTGCCTACGTAAGTAAGAAATGGAGGCGAGCAGTTTTAATTTGTTGTGCAGCTGCTTTTTCTCGAGAAGAAGATCACGCTTCTGCAACCTTTAGAAAAGTCTAACAAAAAAAAAAAAGTACACTCATGCTAGAGGCTCAGAAGCTATTTTCATTGGACTTCAACAAGTAATGAGTGTGCACCATATTATTTTAATACCTGTGGTGTTCATCTGATACAAGTTGCAAATTTCAATCAGAGGAACCAGCAGCCACCTGAAAGTAAAAAGGAGGAAATAAGTAAAAATGTGGTCTGAGAGCAAACTGCTGAAGAAGCAAAAAGAGGAGAAAGGGACTTTGGCTTTCCTTTTGCGGAGTCTGGGGGATGATGAAATATGCTGCTCTGTGGTCCTCGGGGATCACACTGACACCAGCCCATGATGCATGCACGCACAGGCGCATATGCACCCACAGCACAATCAAATAAGCCTGATAGTGGCCAGGCATTTGAGAATAAAAGAGAAAATAAGCACACATTGTAGTGCATATACAGCAGTGCTATACAGTGTGTGAAGATAACATGATGAAGCAGTGAGAGAAGAATGGATTACGGAGGAGGGCGAGAGGAGTAAGGGAGGAGGGGTAAAAGAAAGCTGGAGGATTGTAACCCATTTACCATATGGAGCCTGCCTTTCATCAAATGTCACCACACAAGAATGCATATTGCTGTCTGTGTTTCTACCCAGCCTGCATACAAATACAGCATCCCCAAACACGCAGTGGTCAAATATCTTTTCATCTCTCAATCACACACAAAAAAATTCAGAGCACTCGTCAAACAAATGCACTCTTGATTAAATATTGAGGAAGTCCTGTGGCGAACTGAGCCAAGATACAGTTCCTCTTGTCACTTAAGGAGCTCTGCATCCAGGGCAGGAGGAGAGGCAGCGCCAAAGGCAGGGAAGAAAGCAGTGATCTGAGAGAAAGGCAGAAAAGGTAACAGAAGGATGAAGGGGACTGGGGAGAGGGAAAGCTGAGTGCACGGATGATAAGAGGGAGCGGAAGCAGCAGAGGACTGACAGAGGAGGGTAGAGGGACCAGACAAAAAGATGGAGCAGAAACAGAAGGGAAAGAAGAGCAAGGAATGGACTGCAAGGGAAAAAAGTATCAGACATCGTCATGTATGCAAATTGGCTGATACTGGCTCAAACGTTCTGCCTTTCCCACACAACTGATGCTGCAGACATTTTTAGCTTTCTTAGGTGACTTGTCCTTCCAAACAAACCCCAAACCTTCTGTCTGAAATGGCTATAAACGTTTGCACAGACATTTGAGGTCCATGGCAGGTGAATCTTATCTCTTGGAGAGGCAGACTACCAATGGGAGCTGACATTGCTGAGACAATAAATGTCCCAGCAGCACTTGGTTCCAGTTGGTCCATTAGCTATCTATGATATCCACTTGGCACATTATGTCCATGATGGTTCAACGCTTTGTCTATTTTCATCATCTTCAGACAACAATACAGTTGTCTGATGAAGATATACTCAAATGTTATCTTTGTAAATACTAGCAGGGTCAATGAAATGTAAACTATTACAATTTCACAGAGGCAAAAACCAAAGCAAATCAAACTCAGATCAAACACCCAGAGAAAAGGTTCCCTTTTGATTGAGTCTTTCAAATCATTTCTGATCATTGTGAAAGCTGTATTCATTAATGCAGCCTACATTGCTTTTACCTGAGTAAGCCCCTCTCTCCGAGGACTGACAGTGCCTCTCAGAGCCACAGCATGGCTGCCTTCCTAGCAGCTGCCCCACTGAACTGCAGACTGAGCACCTCAATGTCAGACACTCATTTCCAGCCTCTTTAACCTTCATGTTTTCATGCACCAGCATCAGATTCTCAAGCACTTTAAAATGCTAGTGACTATATTCACATGCACTGAACAGATGAGGGCTTTCTTGGTACAGTGATTCACACAGGAGCACTTACACCTACACACATTTCAGGTTTATTATATGTTAACAGAGGCAGCTAAGCTGTACATGCACTCAGAGAACACGTCATGTACACATTTTTTGCTTAAAAACACACTCCTAGCCAGCTTGATTAATGTATGTTTTTTAACTGTTAAGGATTTAGTATCAAGGGTGGCTGTTTTGAAAAGATAATTAAATTTTTTATTTTTTTATTTTGTCTTTTGAGTTCTTGCATGTTGTGATTATTTTAAGATTAATCTGTTTTTTACATCATGTTATAGGGTGACACAATTACATATCTCTTGGAATTACATGTGAAAATATCCTTTTGGGTAATTCTGGTGTGTACACAGCAATGTTCTTAATATGCAAAGCTTGTACAGCCACTCTATATAGCAATACCACTTCCAACCGCACGGGGGCATAAAGCTCTGCTCTGGTCCAGAACCTGCAGTCCTGTGTTGTAGCCCTGCTGGAAATGCACATGCGCTTTCTTGTGATATGCTTCCCCCGTGTGGTCAGAGGTGGTATTGCTACATGGTCTGGTTTTTAAGTGAAATAATTCAAATAAATATGTTTAAACAATATTTTTAAATATGTAAAATAAGATGTATTCTTGTAAAAGTGTTAAATAAGATAAGCTAAATAAACCTGATACATAGCTTATGGATTGGTTAATTTGACACAGAGTGTGAGATAAAGAGAAATTCTTCTTTAAAGAACAAAACAAAACAAAAAATAACTAAGGACACCGTTTAAAAATACTAAAGGACCTGATTTGGGTTTTTTTTTTTTCAAAAAAATGTCATCATTCTTTATTCATAATAACTGATTCCAATTCAGGATTACCAGGATCTCCTTAACCCGGGATAGGTCACCAATAACCTTACAGGGATATTTTTCAAAAATAATTTTATTGTAATTATCATTAATATGTATCACTACCCCATTGTTAAATTTCCACAACTCGTCAAAATATTGCCTATCCTCACAGCTCCGTCAGAATCTAGTTTTGAGTGCTTGTTTAGTAATATAAACTATGTTTACATTGTGGTGGATATACACACACAGGATAATTGTTAATTCTCAGAGTTATAATTCACGGCGACCTCGCCCATGTTACAATGTCTTGTTGTTCCTTTTACAAGGGATATTCTTCCCTTTAATTATACGTGCTACTTTAAGAGTACAGACACACCTCGGAGGTGCTGACGTTTTTACCTGCGCGAGAGTTTGCTGTTTGGTGGTTTTTGGTTTCTCACTGTGTTAATTGAATTAAATGGAGTGCTCTCCAAGGAGGAATTAATCTCCGTCGTTTCTCTGCCTACATCAACCGCACTCCTACAACATCAAAATATATTCAGGTTTACAGATCTCCATTTTCTCAATAAGATAAGTCATTCCTAATACAGGAAGGATGTAAAAGCCTCCACAAGACACATTTCTTGTACACTGGTGTGAACAGTGTGACAAATTCCTAACGTTTTTCAGAGCAAAAGTTGACAATATTCGTTCCTCCCTTTCCGCCCCGCCTACTTCTTCTGCCCCAACAGCCAGCCCACAGCCTGGGCCTTCCCAGCCTCTATGCTGCTTTTCTCCCACCACGCAGCAAGAGGTTGAAGACACCATCGGCCGCATGAAGCCCTCCACCTGTTCCCTGGACCCGCTTCCCACATCCCTGGTCAAACTGCACATCAAAGCCATAAGCCCCCTGATCACAGAAGCAATTAACCTCTCCCTTCAGTCCGGCCACGTTCCCCCGGCTCTGAAAACGGCCATCATCACCCCACTTCTCAAAAAACCCACCCTAGACCCAGAACTTCATGCCAACTACAGACCCATCTCCAACCTCCCGTTCCTCTCCAAGGTCCTGGAGAAAGTAGTTGCCACTCAACTACAACATCACCTGAACGGCAATAACCTGGCTGAAAAATTCCAGTCTGGTTTCCGCTCCGCCCACAGTACTGAAACAGCACTGGTCAGGGTCACCAATGACCTTCTAATGGCAGCTGATGGCGGCTCCCCCTCCCTCCTCATCCTCCTGGATCTCACAGCCGCATTTGACACCGTCGACCACTCCATCCTGCTACACCGCCTCCACTCCACCATTGGACTCCGCAATACCGCCCTGGACTGGTTCAGATCATACCTCACAGAAAGAACCGAGTGCATCTCCTTGGGAGGCGTTAAATCCCAAACCCAGCCCATCACCTGCGGTGTCCCTCAAGGATCTGTACTCGGCCCCACCCTCTTCACCCTGTACATGCTCCCCCTCGGCAGTGTCATCAGCAGGCACGGCTTGGCCTTCCACTGCTATGCTGATGACACACAGCTTTACTTAAAACTGGACCCATCTTCTGCACAGTCAACTTCATCCACACTCACCATCTGCCTGGAGGAGATCAAGGCGTGGATGAAACAACACTTTTTACAGATCAACAGCAGCAAAACAGAAGCCATGCTCATCGGCACCCCACACCAGGTCAAGTCATCTCCCATCGCATGCATCACCTTTTCTGGCCAGGATATCCCTCTGTCATCCGTCATCACCAACCTGGGTGTCAGAATGGACCCCCACCTCAACTATGAGGCCCACATCAATCACCTCCGTCAAACTTCCTTCTTCCACCTCAAAAACATCGCCAAACTCCGCCCCATACTGTCCCCGAAAGATGCAGAAAAACTGGTCCACGCCTTCGTCTCCTCCAGGCTAGACTACTGCAATGCACTTCTCATCGGGATCCCAAGCAAGAGCCTTCAAAAGCTCCAATACATACAGAACAGTGCTGCTAGGATCCTGATGAGAGTGCGCAAATATGACCACATCACTCCCATCCTCCACTCACTGCACTGGCTCCCCATCTCCTCCCGGACTGAATTCAAGATCTCCCTACTCACCTACCAATGCATCCACGGCAACGCTCCCCCTTACCTCAAGGAGCTGATTCATCCTCAGCCCCCCACCCGCACCCGCTCAGCAAACAACCACCTCCTCAAACCCACCAAAACCAAGCTAGTCACGATGGGTGACCGGGCCTTCTGCTCCGTTGCCCCTAAACTGTGGAACACCCTCCCCACCCACCTGAGAGAACCACAGACAGTTGACACTTTCAAGAGAGGACTCAAAACTCACCTTTTTAACAAAGCATATGCCAGCTTTGATAAATGATTTTTTTATTTTTTTTATTTTTATTTTTTTTTTTTTTTTTTTTTTTTTTTGTAAGCACTTTGAGATTTCCGAATGGAAAGTGCATTATAAATTTAATTCATTATTATTATTATTATTATTGTGTACAAATGTAGACAATTCAAAAATATATTGTGAGGACACTGAAATAATTGAGACTGTAGAGTGTAATATTGGAATTTCAAGATTTTCAACATCATCATGGTGCAATCACCTTGACTCTGTTTTTGGGTCAGAATCAGACATTAACTAATTTAAGGCATCTTAATTTGACCTTATTTACACAGGTCATACAAGCACTTTGGAAACAGGAAACTGAATTTCCCGAAGTTTCACTTTTAATGAAAGAAATTAAAAAGAGGATCTTTCTAATGTAGACTCTCTGTCTGGTTTTCCAGGGTTGTAATTAAGACGTGTCAGGACTTGTCTGAAGGGGTTGTACAATGTTTTATAAGAGAATGAAACTTTTTCTAAGAAGTGACATTTGTAGTTTCTGGGGGGCAGGGCTGAATAAGTTCCCCATGAACTAGTACTCAATTATTAGAAATATGCTGCATGTCACTATTAACTTCCTATCAGCAGAGTCAGAAATGTATCTTTTAGTGCACAATTTGTCTAATTATCATCTGGAACGTCTGGTATGATGTAACACATCTTTCCTGCAGTAAAGAAAATGTGCTGACAAATCAATAATAGCAATGTGGTAGAAATGTAAACAGATACAGTTCACTGTTTGTTGATATGACATTTTAGAGGATTGTACAAAGTATCTTTTAAAAAGAAAAAAAGCGTTTTAAGTTGAAGTGACAGTACTTCATCAAATTAGCCAAGTGTTGAATGTGAAAACTGTTAACACACAAAAAAAGCATTGTAGTCCTAGCTGTCCTAGTGGAACACCAATCAATAAATAAAGGTTTGTAGCTCCACAAGTCTCTATGGCACCGCTGGATCCTGAATAACTGCGATGGTGGACACACACAGACAATGATGATATTTTGTACAATGTGCAGACACTTGATCTGTGGTTGCTGTCACGTGGGCCTCAGAGTAGGAGATGATGTGCCCGTGCTTGAAAGAAGAAATGAAAAAAGAAAAAAAAGAGTTATTACAAACTACTTGATTAATGTTAGACGTTAAAAAATGATTCTGAATCTTGTTTTTTTTTAATTTAATTTAGATTATTAGCTGACTCAGCTGAATGTAAAGTGTGAAAGAAAGAAAGAAAGAAAGAAAGAAAGAAAGAAAGAAAGAAAGAAAGAAAGAAAGAAAGAAAGAAAGAAAGAAAGAAAGAAAGAAAGAAAGAAAGAAAGAAAGAAAGAAAGAAAGAAAGAAAGAAAGAAAGAAAGAAAGAAAGAAAGAAAGAAAGAAAGAAAGAAAGAAAGAAAGAAAGAAAGAAAGAAAGAAAGACAGACAATGCACGAATAGTAAGTTTAATGGCTATTTCACATTTTCCTGTAAACTGAACATTTGTTCACAACTGTTGTGAATGTGATATCAGTGATGGGGGTCTTTCGTCCCCCATCAGCAGTCCCTTTCCAACTTTTTTTAAATCTTCTCTTGTACGATGTTCATTCTCTTCAATACTTTCTGGACATTTTCTGAATCTGTTTAAATTTTTAATCCGTTTTTTTAAATATTTTTTTCCTCTGTATTATTTCGAACCATGACGTATAACCCCCCCATCATGTCCAACAGGATCGGAACTTGGCTCCTCTAGGAACCTGTACCTTCTTCCAGTTTGTTCAAGTCCACTGAAAAGTGTAACCTAAATTATTATCTTCATGCAACTATACAATTATAGCATATTATGAAAATCGCCAAGATTCAGAACAGAACCAAACCACAGACATTTGAGAAATCCCTGTGGTTAGGTTCTTTTGCTCTGAAGGTTTAGATAAAATCACAGGATTCCACCAGTTGAAGGAAATGAGAGGACTGAAAGAAAATTACATTTTCACCCTAACAAACAAAATAAAAAATGCACGTTAGCAACATGTTGTACACCAGTGTGTTCAGAAGGTTTATTTTAAGGCAGGTGTTTATATTTTCCTAAGCCTAGCCAATTATTTAGGTGCTTAAACCAAATCCCAGAGTCAATGAGAAGGGAAATATTGCAAGTAAAGTGTGAAATAAAAAGAAAGACAATTTTGAAGATACCAATTTGAAGAGGGAGCAAACTCAGGTATCCTTGACGACAGTTTTTGTTTTTTGCATTTTCAGATTGTATTTAACTTAAATCAGAACGACATATTTTGTTTCTTCAAAGTGACCTGAGATGACTTTGTAGTAAGTTGTTCCTGTATAAATAAACTTAACAATAAAATATGTTGGTTTTTTTCTTCTTTTTTTCTTTCTGGATGAAGCACTACTGCTCAGTTTCTGTAGGACTTATGTGTTAGAAAAATGAATTAATTTACCTACAAAGCTTAAACGTACAAATATCAGTCCAGAAAATTAAGCGGGATAATCAAATGGAAAGTAAATTTACCAGTGAATCATGATTCATAAAAACGCCACGTCATTTTACCAAGTGTGTCTGTGAGAGTCCTCCAGGAGGGAGGAGGATGCTGACGACCGGCACTTCCCTGTAACCTCAGATACTCTGCCCTGCAACCACCGAGCTATTCTTGAGTCTCAAACTGCCCACTGGAAGTACCAGGACATCCCTCGATCAAAACACCAACCCGCTATTACAACATACTCATTAGAGGACCTCCAGCCGCAGCTAGTATGTAGATTTCTTTGGGTCCAACCCAGGAGTCCCCAGAGACAGAGTGAAAGTTTCATGCAGACGGTGAAACTGGAACTAGTCACAGATATTTTGACTGTGAAAATGTTATTGAGTGAGTGTAGGAAGACATCTTTTGATGTGCTCGAGTGCTAATGAAAAAGTAAGCTGCTAACTGAGATGAAATGTTTGGCTCCAACAATTTCGGGCATGTAAGACACAAACACATATCCAGCATTGAGATCTTATTTCACAAAATTAGAATATCCTCGAGTTCATCTTGAATTAGTCAAACTCTTGAAGGCTATTCAGCAAAAAGTATCATTTAGAAAAGCGACAACTTAAAGCAGCTATTTTTTGTGTGTAAAACCAAATAAAGAAACCTTTAGAAAGGCTGGAAAGAACAACCTGTGAACTGTGACCTACTGGGTCAGAGATATACCAAAGCAGGCTGAAGAGGAAATAGCTCAGGGTCGAAAGGTGTCATCACTACAACTTGAAATGGGATGATTAGATTTTTTGTTTTTTAAAAAGCAGATTAATGCCGGAAAAAGACAGTCAAGAAACAAAATCTTTTGGTCACATCTTAACGTTCTGTTTTCCTCCTCTTGCTCAATATCCTGAAGAAATGCTGTAATTGCATCCTCCCTTGGCCTCATCACAGTAGGGGGGGTTGTTGCAGCATTATGGATGCTCTTGCTCTGATATGACGTGGAAACGGCAGCGGTCATAGTAAAAAAAATCTGATTAATGCTGGAGTGAAACTAAGTTTTATACCCCAAATCCTTCACATTGAGAGAGTTACATTCTCCAATAAATTAGGTCTAAGACTGCTGATTCATGGCTTACACTTGAATAAGTGTTGTAAGGTTGGGTAGAAAAGAAATAAAACATTTTTTTAACACTGTTTAGGTTCTGATTTTCTAGCTTGAGGCAAAGACGTCATCACACTGTGTTATAATGTAAAGTAAAATAAGAATGAAGAACGCAGGCGTGAAAACAAACCAAGCTGATTTGTTGCTTCACAGATGATTTGAGGAAGATCTCCTCAGGGTCACCTGTTAGATCCCCTTCAGGCTGGTTTATAAAGGTTGTCTCGGATTCAGCTCGGGGTTAAATGAAGTGAAACCTTTAACTCCAGTTTCTGATTAAAAGTAAATGAACAACCCTCGATGCTGAAACTGCAGGTAAAAATCTCAGTGTGACACAATTATAAAATGCTTTGTATTACAGTGATGAGTGTTGTTTAACAACAAGCAGATAAAGAGCTTTAGTTTAATGTAATTCTTCTCAAGGCAGAGAAATAGATTCAGAGCTTTCCTGAGAACTGGTTAGGGGATATCTTAAACTATAGCGATCCAGCATATGGACAAAATTGTCATGTTGGCTTTAGGTTTTCAAACCACACTTTTAAATACACATAATTTTATTTCAATGAAATAAAATTATGTATGTTTTATTTCCATGAAATAAAACATACAGGGACAGGGCCTGTGGCCCTGCGATGGACTGGTGACCTGTCCAGGGTGTAACCCCTGCCTCTCGCCTGAAAATAGCTGGGATAGGCTCCAGCAGACCCCCGTGACCCTGCAGAGGATAAAGCAGGTATAGATAATGGATGGATGGATGGATAATTTTATTTATAATCCAAAAAGTGCAGCATAATGTTTTTACAGTAATGTGAATTCATAGTCCCACCTTTTCATGCTGCTACATGTTTCTCTACATACATCTATATATACATATATTTTAATTTTATCTCTTTTTTACCGTATAAACAGGGGTTTTTTCTAATAACAAAATTTGTGTGAAGCTTCTTTTTTTTGCCTGAGATGAGACTCAGACACCACAAGCTCTTATCAGCATATATCATCCGCTCTGGCGGCCAACGCAGTGGTCTCCGAGTGGGAAGGTCCCCGGTTCGATTCCTAGCCTTGTGATATTCGCTCATCCTCCCCGTGCTTGTGGGATGGCATGGGAGAATAATCCACCGTAAAACCTTGACCTTTACGGTGACCGTAAAGTGACCGTGACCTTATTTGTATTTCTGACATCTGAAAGTAAGAAGGAAGATCTCACGATAAATACTGTCAATAAAATAAGGTTTGGGAGTGATGCATTACCAAGCACGACATTTTCATATTGTTACCGTAATGAGTGGTGAAACTCTTTTACTACAGTATTCAAATGTAAAATGTGAACTTCTTTCACTCTGAAGTTTTTGATTTATTTTTAGATTTTAAAGTGTGTTTGTTGATTATTTGCTCATTTTGGGGGCTTCCTCTCATGTAAATGAAACCACAAGGAAACTTTGAGGGTAGTAAGGTTTTTTTGGTGACAACAACACCCCCTCAATAGGATCTGAAATCTAAAACATGGGGGGGCGGTAGTCTAGTGGCTACAGAGGTGGGCTTGGGTCTGGAGGAACCAGGTTAAAGCTCCGGAATGGCAACCAAGATGAACCACCTTGGCAAGGTGAGCAAGGCCCTTAACCCTAATTCCTTTAACACACACATTGCCCTTATTGTGTGTGTCTCAGATGTAAATCGCTTTGGATAAAAGCGTCTGCTAAATGACAGTTGTAGTTGTAAAATATGACAAGAAGCCACAATCCCACACGACTCCTCTATAAGAGCAAAACATGACGAGGAAACCAGGATTTGAGTTGTACACAAGCGTCAAATGTCCATATGGCAGTCGTGAGCTTAGAAATGCTTCAATTCAGTGAGAAATTGTCAAAAATCAGACTAAGATGAAAAAACTCACCTTGTAGGTTCCCCCAACACAAAGACCACGTCCTCAGCCCATGCCTTTTCTCTTTTCCTTCTGACCCCAGAGTTCAATAAATGAAATATCCAGATGGATCAGAGTGCTACTGGACGTCTTTGCCCAAAACAGCTTAATGATCCAACTTTTCCATGAAAATAAACAACAATCAGACTGGGTGATAAAGCATTCGAAAACATGGGATATATTTGTGAAAATGTATGTGGAAATTTTTGTCAAGACATATTAGTTTGATATAAAAATGTACATACACACATATATATACATATATACATATATATATATATATATATATATATATATATATATATATATATATACACACACACATATATAGGCTATATATACACATATATATATATATATATATATATATATATATATATATATATATATATATACACACACACATATATAGGCTATATATACACATATATATATATATATATATATATATATATATATATATATATATACACACACACATATATATAATTTTATTTAAGGGCATAGGGCACAAAGAAATACAAAAAAGGTATTGATCATGTTATCTAGTGTTATATGTAGAAGTACACAATCATTTATTAAGCTAATATTATTAACACAAGCTGCTGGAATATTGAGATGCATATTTGGGGGTTTGGGTGGATTTTCCATTTAAATTATTGGGCTGAAAATATCTGAGGGATTTCTCCTCAGTTATGTCAAAATTAACTATGTGGGTTTGAAACTGCTGTTTTCCAATTATTGATATAAATTATTATATACAATATTATATCACATTATATATCATATATTTCATATATTACATATATCTATGTAACAGATGAAATAATCAATGTCCTGTAATTAATACAGAAACTGAATGGTAAAAGGAGCTTTCATGTTGAACTTGTCTGAGGGGGGAACACCCTCTTCATCACACTCATGTTAAAGTACTGTACAAAGTACACTGTTAAAGTAAAGTACTACATCAACGTTTTTACAATCTCCTCCTGCGGTGCTGGTTGTGGTGAGGGCGTCCATTTGGGAAATCCCTTTGAAAAATATAAAATGCAGAGGCCATCGCCATGACAAGTCAGCTCCTTCGGACCCCAGCAGCCCCTCACATCAGTCGAAACTCAGCCAGTGCTTCCCAGCAGCGTCATGGCCTCTAAATTCAGTAAGTTATTTGCAGCCTGTGGTGCACATCCGCTTCCTTCAGCCTCTGTCTTCCTCTTTTCATTCATTCATGCTCTTCTGCCGTGTGCAGGTCTACATCTGCTCTCTGCAGCGATGCTGGCGGCAGCTCTGCTGCTGTGTGGCTCCGCTCCGCTGGAAGATGGACCCACCGACGGTTCGTCAGGTGACTTCTCAGGTGAGAGAGAGGAGGAGGTGAGGAACACCTCTTGCCTTCCAAGAACTGGAGATGTTTTGAAAATGTGGGAAAACATCATCGAACTACCAAAACATCACAAGGAGGTGGTGAGTAACGCGTGTATTTGAACGTTTTCTCATCACTAGTTGTTCACCTGCTGTTCCCACTTCTGATATAGTTTTAGTCTTGCTTTTTTTTTTTTTTTTTTTTAATTATAGTTGATCGACTGTCTTGTTTTTCAGGTTGTCTAAAATAAATGTCCTTATTTTCATTTGATCTTTGCTTCCCTACCAGTTTGAGGAGGAATTCGGCGGTATTGTGGACTATAGGTCTCTGGAGAACTATAAACGACCCTCCTTCCCACGTCGATGCCCCAAGTCCAACGTCAGCAGGGTAGACTGATAATTTCCATCTTTTTTTCCATCCTGTTAAACTATCATCATTAACGTCATCTTTATTCACTGAGTTTCCCACGTGTCTCCTTTGGCCAGGAGGCCTGTTTCAAGAAGTTGACCAAGGGTCTGCTCGTCTACACGGTTCTCCTGAAGCACACGGAGAAGGAATACCCCAACAACTTGATCCTGCCTAAGATCAGGGCAGAGATTCCACAGCTGATCCTACTGATCAAAGGAAGGGTGGGTCCTGATTGAGCTAAACATGTTGAAAACCAACTTGACTGTAGCAAATGTATTGCCATTGAGATATATTACTTCCTTAGGAGGATTCAAAGTATCACAGACTTTACTGAAATAGCTCAAACTGTTTCAGTCCTTCAAATTCCACCATGTGTTTTAGAAAGACTAAACTTTTTGTTTGGCCCCAGAATCTTTGAAAGTTTCCCATCTGGACGCAGCTCTGTTTTTGTCTGTTTCGTAACTGTGAGTTCTGACCTCCAGATGAAAAACGGTGAAGCGGTCACGGCGCTGACCAGCAGCCAGGAGGAGACCCTGCTGAAGGAGCTCGACAGCCCCGATACTTTCAGAAGAAGGATGACGGCCCACAGCGTCCTGTACTTCCTCCGCCCCTTCCTCATTGACGGCTTACGGTCCTTTCGTAAATGGCAACCTAGAAACGCGACCCAAACGAATGTGACCGGCGCAAACTGTCTCAAAGGGCCAAATAAAGTAAAAGCAGGTTAAATACGTTTATGAGGGAACACCTCAGCGAAACCGGGTGCTTTAGATGACGTTAAGGCTTCTCAGGATTGTGAAAGTGCCGGGTGTGAGTGCACCATAAACGGCAGTCTGCTGTATTTAATAGTTTAGACCCGAGTGCTTGAATTAATTGCTTTTAAAGAACTTATTTATACTGGTGGAATATGCTATTTATTACACAAAAACCTTTGAATGTGGGATCATTTTTAATTTTATCACTGAAACGTGTGCTTCTTACGGTGACATTTTACTTAAAAGTTTTGCTACCAAACTTTTTACAGTATTTTTGTTTATTTTTATTCCGATTCTGTTGAATAATGTTGCCCTATCAGCGTACAAGGATTAATAACAGCTCTGTATTTCCTTGACTCTACCAGGGAAACAAGGTCCTTCTCAAATCTCTTCTATTTGCAATAATCGATCTGGAAGCATTTTTCTTATGCACTGTACAACAACAACAATAAAAAAAGACTGTTATCCTTTCAGGTTTTTATTGTCAGATGTTTTAAATTACAAATAAAAAGAAAAAAATGAAACGGTCATTGTATCCATATATCACACACACTCAATTGGGGGGGGGGGGTATTTGCAGGACACAGAAGAGCATTGCCACTCTGAAGATGTAAGTTTAAGACATTATTTGTTCATTACGTCTCAGACAATAGACCATAATCTATAGGGAGCAAAGTGAAAGATGATGTCCATTTTCTGGCTTTGAGATGACAAGTCATACGGTTTGATGGATTTGAAGGGATTGGTCGTGTGGAGATGTCCTTCAGCCCCATAGCAAACTGGAACAAGTAAATTATGAAAGGGAAAGAAGTCAAAATCATTTTAATCCCCAGAAAAATTTTTACATTTGAAGCTAAACTGGTTCTCATTATATAGATATGGTATTAACATGTACCTAAACGTATTTATATTCCTAACTGATAAGGTTGTTTGATCGAATGTCACAACACTGAGAAAAATGTCTGCAAAGGTCTTGTTTTGTGCATAAAACATATTTATTAATGCCTCATGTAATTTCAGTTTGAGAAAAATGTAAAGCATTTAGCACTTTGATATTGATAATCTTTCAAAAGTAAGGAAGTTTAAGGTTTTAAACCTTTTAGACCTCAGTCGTTTTCTCAATTAAGAGAAATACCACTGGTACAGGAGACTTAACCTGCTTCAGTATTTCCAATAGAGAAGTAGAATCCAAATGAAATAACTTTTCTTTTAAATGATTGGTTTTCATAACATAAAGAATTGTGTGAGTGTTGGTTTATCCCGCATTTCCCGTAAATATTAATGAGTCCAGCAGATGTCGCCATTTCACAGAATGAAACCATTCCAAATAACAATACTGTAAAGTGGAGTGTTTCTGCTGATAATCCACCTTGTTTTATACTGTAAAGGTGGAAAAGGAAGAGATTCCGTAACCCTCGTAGAACTGTTTGGTCTTGTTGTGTCTTTTATTTACTTCTTTGGTTATACTGTTGCATTTCGGTATTTTTAAAAGTGCTGCAGCAAGAGTACTGTAAGGAGACGAAGTCTTCCATTTAACTTCGTCTCAATGGCTCCTGTGAGGGATTACAAATTCGTCTCAAGTACGACATATGTCAGAGGCACTTGAGTTTATGAGCTCATGGCTACAAACATCTTTGTTGTGGAAGGTTTTTTTTGACCTTTCAAATGTTTTTGATTGTTTTCTCAATTTTTTTTTCTTCTTCGTTTTTCATGGAGTTGGCACGGATCCCACAGAAACCTGTCCTTACCTCAAGACGTTCGGCTCCGGCATTCCTGGATCTGCTCCTCGTTTGAAGCCTGTAAACCAAAGCAAACAAGAAGAGTTAAAGGTTACTTGCATTCATCTTAGACCACTGAAATCTAAATCACAGCAAAATCAGTCACCACATTCAGCGGAAAACGCTCCAACCTGAACACAATGAAACGTGTCACGCCATATTAAATGTCAGTAAACAGAGAGAAGTGATCTGAAAATCATTCAAACCCTATATATAAAGTATTTGTGAACTGAAATGGTCAGTTCTTGTATTTTTTTACAAGTAATTTTGATGTTTAATGTTTGAGTCTGCTGCCTACCAGGCTTTCATGGAGTGGTGAACTCCTCTAAAACCCTTTCAACCAAAGCTGGTTTAATGCCAGTCCCAGACTTAGCACCACTTAGTTTAGTTACAACACCAAAGAGTAGAATCAACAAAGCAGCAATGGAGAAAAGAGAAAATAAATGGTCTCCTTGCTGTCTGGTCATCAGCTGAGGTACAAGAGATACTTAAAGGGGTTACTCGGCTGCTGATGGCAGAATGGTTGCATGAAGTCAATTCTGGGCTCAAAACAAGACTTTTAGGGCCAGGATCTGCCTCTGGACATTACGAAATGTGTTTATTTAATGTTATGTTCATGGTTTTGGTTTTAATTTGTAGTGAAAATGTCTGCAGTCTTCTGATGGCCTTGTCTGAGATTTATTGAACCACATTTCATTCAAACTGAAGATAAATCTTAAAAATATTTATTGACATGCAAATGACTGTATTCTGTTTTTTTTCACAGTCAACACAGAATCCAAACTTTGGTGGAAACAAGATGGTGGATATAAATGAGTAACGCCTTTGCAATTAAATTGACAAACATTGCTTTCAGTGACAGGAGTCTGGTCTGAGTCATTTCAGTGTGTCAACAAGTATTTGTGGCCCTGAAAAACAGCTGATTTCAATTAAACTGCAACACTTCAAAGTTAGCCATGATGCGATAGATCATTGAGATATACAAGATGAGAGATTCCTGGAAAATTTAAAAGTGCCAGATGAGTTGTTTTTATCATGGTAGCAACCATTTTACGCACAAAAAGGATTAAATATTTAGTGGATGGTGGTAAACGAAGAGCAACAGATGTTCAATGGAAAAATACTACTACTCTTAAAACAAATGAGCCAGGCCAGCGTAAAGAAATGCATGTTAAAAAAAAAAGTACGTCAGTAATTGTGTTTCCGATATGCTGACGCCTCAGAAGATTAACTCTCAAACGGCAAGTCCACTTGCACTGTGGTCACAGTGCAAAAGTTTCATCTTCCTCGTCTATGCTGCGCTTACCACAGACGTGCAAAGAACTTCCTCACTCTGCTTCTGCCCACAACAAACCAAATCTGTCATTCAGAGGTCCAGCTAAACCTCTCACTGATCTTCAAGGCTGGTCCTCAGGATCCACTCAGGAGATTGATATCTAAAACACGTGGGACAGCGAGACCCGAGGACCAGGGTTGAAGAAAATTAATTCAAATAAGAGATGACTCAGTTTTAGTCATTTACACTGCTTTTTAAAAGAACAGCCGTAAACCCATTTGATCTTCCAGTCAGTGGTTTTCAACCTTATGGAGTCCAAAGGAAGCATATATAATTATAAATACACGTCCTCGTTGTTTGGGGAATTAGAGTAGAACTAAAACATTTTGGTGATGCTGCTTTTAGCCACTATGCTCCAAAACTGTAGAACAGCCGGAGGATCTGAGAGGAGCTGGAAATGTGGACATTTCTTTATGCCGGACTTCACACAATCAACGCACTTTAAAATACAGAGGACCGTCGCTATGGAACAATTTACCTACATCACTAAAATCAATATCTTTACTGGCTTTGTTCAAAAAACACTTGAAAAAAATCATTTTTTAGTTAAGATCAGAAACACATCTGGAGTTTTTAAATTGTACCTTTTTTCATGCAATTATCCTACATTTTCTTCATTTTTTTTATCTTTCAATAATTCAGTATTGTTTTTCTTTTTCATGTTAAATTGTCTTTTTCTATCTTATATTATCTATTTCTATATTGTGTTTTTGCTTTTGCTGTTATTGTTTGTTTTATAAAGGGGAGTCATTTTCATAAGCCTTTTTGGCTTCCACCTCTCCTGCACAATGCTTCATTTGACCTTTGTTTTTTACTGTTATGTTTTATGTGCAAAATAAACTAAACATTTCTAAACGTAGACTAAAAACTCATCTCTTTGGTCTGGCTTTTATGTGGCATCAAATTTTAGTTTTATTCTGTTTAACATTTTTTTAGAGGTTTTGTTTTATTTATTTATCTATTTCTTATATTTTATTGTTGTGGACTGATTATTTTTTAGCCTTAATTCTTTAACTTTTATCATTATTTCTTTTTAATTAATTACATGTCAGTGTGCATTGGTCTCCCTGTTTTTATTATGCTTATTTTTCAGTCAAAATGTCAAAGCACTTTGAATTTCATGTACCTGGATGAAAGGTGCTATACATAATAAATAACACAATAGAATTTGATTGATTGATTAGATAATAAAACCAACAACAGTTTGTGTTACACAATGACGTAACATAGATGCAGCACATTCTGCGTTACATCTTCTAAATCTTTTTCTCTCTTCAACGTATCAACCTTTTACATGAGAAACGCGAAATCAGGTTCACCGTCTCAGTAAAGGAGGAAAAACGGAGCATTAATAGTTCAGTGAGCGAGGAGCATGCTGAGCTAATCCGCTAATATCAGCTGGTCTCTTGTTTCTCGTGTATCTGCTGGGATACTGACCGAGGTAGAGCACGGTGGGGATAAACCCCCATCGGATGACAAACTGGCCGCACTGAAACAGCTGCTGCAGCCGCTGTTTGGTCTCTTTACTCAGTTTAGCCATGTGTTTATCCTGAGCGGCGCTGCTCCCGAAGCTGGCAAGGACAAGGAAGAGGAAGTGACGTGCCGGAAGTCCGAGAGAACGTCCCGCACCTGTCAGAGCCCGCCCCCTGCTGGCCACACCGGGAACTGCAGATGCGGAGTTAAAGGAGACCTATTATGGTATTTACAGTTTTTCACAATTGTTTAAACACATTTCCTGATAGACTACCTCACTTTCTCAAAACTAAACACAAATCACAAAACTCGCACACAAAATCCTACACTTCTCTTGCAAAAGCACATTCTACCCTCAAAACACTGTTAACTCTAAGTTGACACAAGAAATATATAATTAATTATAGTTGTCAACCTCTTACAAACTACAACTACCGGTAGGTGCTCACAATCTCAGAAATGTTGTGGACATTCTTAAGTATGTAATTCCTATAATAGAGACTAAATTAAAACACAAAAGGGAATTAAATTACATTCATTTATTTTAAATATTTCAGTTTATTTACATATTGATTTCCTTCAAGTGAAACCTTTACATTTTATTTTAATTTGTCATTTCCACTCATGTGTTTCTCTGGCTTTCACTGACGGATCATACAGATGCGTGTTTCATGTCGCAGTTACAAATATTACAGAGCACGTAACTGTGCCCATCATGCTCCTCTTTAGGAAGGTAAATTCCCTATCCCATGTTTCGAGATCTTTACACGAAGTCTTCCCTTTTTTCTTTTTTTTATTTGGGCAGAAATGTTTTCTCTCTCGTTACATCCATCCATCTCTCTGACTTGTTCACAGTTCGTTCTTGTTGTCACCACTAACCCCGTGAGAACTGCCACCCAGGCTACAGCAGGTGGCAGTTCTTGCGAGGCTAGTGCCAGTTCAGTTTGGAGAGAAACAAGAATTCTTTTTTAAAATGATTAGATTATAATAAGAAGGTTCCCGGTTCGACTCCCAGGCCCGGCAGGGTCTTTCTGTGTGGAGTTTGCATGTTCTCCCCGTGCTTGCATGGGTTCCCTCCGGTTACTCCGGCTTCCTCCCACAGTCCAAAAACATGCATAGTAGGTTGATTGATGACTCTAAATTGCTCGTAGGTGTGAGTGTGAATGTGTCTGGTTGTGTGTCTGTTTATGTGGCCCTGCGATAGACTGACCTGTCCAGGGTGTAACCCCGGCCTCTCGCCTGAAAATTAGTTGGGATAGACTCCAGCAGACCCCCGTGACCCTGCAAAGGATAAAGCGGGTATAGATAATGGATGGATGGATGGAGAGATTATAATACAGGAAAAAACTAATACTGGAGGGCGGCATGATAGAGATGTGTGGCACTGGGGCACAAAAGATGCTGCTGTCAGGCTGTTTACCCTTTCAGTTAGTAAGGTATGTTTAAAAAGAAAAAAAAACAAGTAGTATCAGTATTTTTTGGAGGAGTTGGTAATAGATGTAAGAAGTATTTTTTTTAAATTGTCATATATTCATTATATTTTGAATGTTTTATTTTATAAGGAAATGTATAAACCTTTGTTTGCATTAGTTGAAAATTAAATGAAAAGCAATTGTTATGTTTGTGTTTCTTTATCTTACCGTACCGAAAATGAACCGAACTGTGACCTCAAAACCGAAGTACTGTATGTACCGAACTGTGATTTTTGTGTACCGTTACAGCCGTTTTTAAAAACAGGATTTTTTTTAAAAAACTTAAGTCAAATGAAAAGTAAAATGTATAAAATATTTACAGCATTATTTAATAGTAGCCTATTTGAATTAAAATAGTCAGGAAATTATCATAAACTGATTAAATATGTAATGGAAAACATCCATTAAATGTTCTGCAGCTTGTAATTTTCTTGCATTATGTTCAACACAAGTCTTGAATTCAGTTTTTCAGACTTCTTTAGACAAATTTAATGGACACATGCCTGGATACAGGTCAGACCTGAACTACCAGCACCAACTGGTCCCACCTTCACCACAAAGAAACCAGAAAATGTGTCATGGCTCAAAGCAAAGAGTCAATCAAAACCTTTTACAAACTGTTGAGGGAAAAAAGTGTTATTTAGGTAATAACCTCGGTGAATGAAGAATACCAAATCCATCATCGTCTGGGAACCATGACTGTTGGGCAGGTTTACATCAGGGGATGGATCAAAATCTCCACTTGGAAACAGATCTCAGGAAATGGTGAGTCATAAACGTTGAAAAAGAAGGGTCAATACAATTGGGGATAAATAAGAGAAATATAGTGAATGTTACTACAAGACAACTTCTTTTCACTCTTTCATTTGTAGAGGGCACCACAGCGGGTCATTGCCTTCTGTACCTTGTTTGGTGTCGTTTTGTGTCGTTTTGTGTTTGTTTGTTATTTTTGTTTTACACCAAATCATCTCCTGACACTTCTACATATCACTATTTCTCGTGGCTTGCAACACTTTTTTTCCCCCATTCACACCATTACCTACCCTACCTTGAATACCTGTCATTTGCCTATTTGCCCATTTACTGTACAGCGAGCGAAAACAACCGAGTCAAATTCCATGTCTTGTTTGACCTGACTTGACCAAATAAACATGATTCTGATTCTGATTACCTTTCATACCTGTCAAGTTTTGGGTTTAAAAATGAGGGACATTTTCCACCGTCCCACCAGCCCAACCGAGGTCCAGTATTACATTTTAAGACGGGTTTACAAGAAATATATATTTAAGACCTGTCAACCTCTTACAAACTACAACTAGGTGCTCACAATCTCAGAAATGTTGTGGACATTCTTAAGTATGTAATTCCTATAATAGAGACTAAATTAAAACACAAAAGGGAATTAAATTACATTCATTTATTTTACATATTTTCAGTTTGTTTACATATTGATTTCCTTCAAGTGAAACATTTACATTTTATTTTAATTTGTCATTTCCACTCATGTGTTTCTCTGGCTTTCACTGACAGATCATACAGATGCGTGTTTCATGTCGCAGTTACAAATATTACAGAGCACGTAACTGTGCCCATCATGCTCCTCTTTAGGAAGGTAAATTCCCTATCCCATGTTTCGAGATATTTACACAAAGTCTTCCCTTTTTTCTTTTTTTTATTTGGGCAGAAATGTTTTCTCTCTCGTTACATCCATCCATCTCTCTGACTTGTTCACAGTTCGTTCTTGTTGTCACTAACCTCGCAAGAACTGCCACCCAGGCTACAGCAGGTGGCAGTTCTTGCGAGGCTAGTGCCAGTTCAGTTTGGAGAGAAACAATTCTTTTTTTAAATTATTAAATTATAATAAGAAGGTTCCCGGTTCGACTCCCACGCCCGGCAGGGTCTTTCTGTGGAGTTTGCATGTTATCCACCGTGTTTACATGGGTTCCCTCCGGTTACTCCGGCTTCCTCCCACAGTCCAAAAACATGTATAGTAGGTTGATTGATGACTCTAAATTGCTCCCCCGTGACCCTGCAAAGGATAAAGCGGGTATAGATAATGGATGGATGGATGGAGAGATTATAATACAGGAAAAAACTAATACTGGAGGGTGTGCATGATAGAGATGTGTGGCACTGGGGCACAAAAGATGCTGCTGTCAGGCTGTTTACCCTTTTAGTTAGCTTTCTTTGACAAAGTTACATTTCTTTTTAAAAACTTTTTTTTTTACTTACTTCGAATGAAAAGTAATATGTATATAATAATCAAAGCACTATTTAATAGTATTTAAATTAAAGCAGACAGGAAATTATCATAAACTGATGAAATATGTAATTGAAAACATCCATTAAATGTTCTGCAGCTTTTAATTTTCTTGCGTTATGTTCAGCACAAGTCTTGAATGCAGTTTTTCAGACTTTTTGAGACGAATCGTCATGGACACATGCCTGGATAACAGGTCAGACCTGAACCACCAGCTGCAACTGCACCACCACACATCCCACCGTCACAGGGTAGAAACCAGAAATGTGTCATGGCTGTTGCCACCCGTCCCGTAAAATACGGAATTGTCCTTTATTTGAGAAAGAAATGTTGCGTCCCGTATTGAACTAATACGGGACGCGATTTGTCCCGTATTTTCATTAATTTTCACACCATATTCTACTTGAATTATTGAAATAAATTAACTTTTACACCATATTCTAGTTGAATTATTGAAATAAGTTAACTTTTACACCATATTCTAGTTGAATTATTGAAATAAATTAACTTTTACACCATATTCTAGTTGAATTATTGAAATAAATTAACTTTTACACCTTATTCTAGTTGAATTATTGAAATAAATTAACTTTTACACCATATTCTTCACCTGTAGCTATATTCTACATCTGGGCTGATATGGACATACGTAGCATAGGAGGCTATTTCAGTTGCTATATGGTTGTCTGTCTCTACAGTCATGAAAGCTCAATGCTATTAAAGCACTTTAAACTTTAAATCAAAGCATTTTGTTTTTCATATAAAATAAACACATTTTTATTCAGTTTAGAAGTTTTAGGGCTTTTTTTTTGGCTCCTGCGCTGCTGAAATCAGGGCGTCCCTTATTTCTATTTCTGAAAGGTGGCAACCCTAGTCATGGCTGAAAGCAAAGAGTCAATCAAAACCTTTTACAAACTGTTGAGGGGGGAAAAGTATTATTTAGGTAATAACCTCAGTAAATGAAGAATACCAAAATCTCATATGTCTTTAGGAGGTTTATTGTTATTTCTGAACAGGAAACAAGTGTCACTGAGCTGCTGTACAGCTGTACAGCTCCACTTCCTAAGGAGAGAACTTTGTTTTTAACCAAGAGAGTATTGATGGGATTTTCTGATTGGTTTATAAGTTCACTCACTCACTCACTCATCTTCTCCCGCTTTTCCGTTACCGGGTCGCGGGGGCAGCAGCCTCAGCAGGGATGCCCAGACTTCCCTCACCCCAGACACTTCCTCCAGCTCTTCCGGGGGGAGTCCGAGGCGTTCCCAGGCCAGCCGAGAGACATAGTCTCTCCAGCATGTCCTGGGTCTTCCCCGGGGTCTCCTCCCGGTGGGACATGCCTGGAACACCTCCCTAGGGAGGCGTCCAGGAGGCATCCGGTACAGATGCCCAAGCCACCTCAGCTGACTCCTCTCAACGTGAAGGAGCAGCGGCTCGTCTCCGAGCTCCTCCCGGGTGACCGAACTCCTCACCCTATCTCTAAGGGAGCGTCCAGCCACCCTGCGGAGGAAACTCATCTCGGCCGCTTGTATCCGCGATCTTGTCCTTTCGGTCACTACCCAAAGTTCATGACCATAGGTGAGGGTAGGAGCGTAGATTGACCGGTAAATCGAGAGCTTCGCCTTTCGACTCAGCTCCCTCTTCACCACGACGGTCCAGTACATCGACCGCATTACTGCGGACGCTGCACCGATCCGTCTGTCAATCTCACGCTCCATTGTTCCCTCACTCGTGAACAAGATCCCGAGATACTTGAACTCCTCCACCTGAGGCAGGACTTCTCCACCCACCCGGAGAAGGCATGCCACCCTTTTCCGGTCGAGAACCATGCTCTCGGTCTTGGAGGTGCTGATTCTCATCCCTGCCGCGTCGCACTCGGCCGCAAACCGCCCCAGCACATGCTGGAGGTCCCGGTCTGATGAAGCCAACAGGACAACATCATCTGCAAAAAGCAGAGATGAAATCCTGAGGTTCCCAAACCGGATCCCCTCCGGCCCCTGGCTGCGCCTAGAAATCCTGTCCATAAAAATTATGAACAGGACCGGTGACAAAGGGCAGCCTTACTTACTGCCGGCAATGCGAACCAGACTCCTGCTTCGATCATACAGAGACCGGACAGCCCTTAGTAGAGGGCCCCGGACACCATACTCATTCAGCACCCCCCACAGAATGGCACAAGGGACACGGTCAAATGCCTTCTCCAGATCCACAAAACACATGTAGACTGGTTGGGCAAATTCCCATGAACCCTCGAGCACCCTGCGGAGGGTATAGAGCTGGTCCAGTGTTCCACGACCGGGACGAAAACCGCATTGTTCCTCCTGAATCCGAGGTTCGACTATCGGCCGTAATCTCCTCTCCAGTACCCTGGCGTAGACTTTCCCCGGGAGGCTGAGAAGTGTGATCCCCCTGTAGTTGGAACACACTCTCCGATCCCCCTTTTTAAACAGAGGGACCACCACCCCGGTTTGCCACCCCAGCGGTACTGTCCCCTTCCTCCATGCAATGTCGCAGAGGCGTGTCAACCAAGACAGCCCTACGACATCCAGAGACTTGAGGTACTCAGGGCGAATCTCATCCTTCCCCGGTGCCCGGCCACCGAGGAGCTTACGAACTACCTCAGTGACCTCGGCTTGGGTGATGGATGAGCACGCCTCCGAGCCCCAACCCTCTGCTTCCTCAGTGGAAGGCATGTCAGTCAGGTTAAGGAGATCCTCAAAGTATTCCTTCAACCGTCCGACAATGTCCCCAGTCGAGGTCAACAGCTCCCCACCCACACCGTAAACGGTGCCGGCAGAGTACTGCTTCCCCCTTCTGAGGCGCCGAACGGTCCTCCAGAATTTCCTCGAGGCCGACCGAAAGTCCTCCTCCATGGCCTCCCCGAACTCCTCCCAGACCCGAGTTTTTGCCTCCAAGACTGCCCGAGCCGCGGCCCGCTTGGCCTGCCGGTACCTATCTACTGCGTCAGGAGTCCCACCGGCCAACATAGCCCGGTAGGACTCCTTCTTCAGTCTGACGGCATCCTGTACTTCCGATGTCCACCACCGGGTTCTAGGATTGCCGCCACGACAGGCACCGGAGACCTTGCGTCCACAGCTTCGAGCCGCCGCGTTGACAATGGAGGCAGAGAACATGGTCCACTCGGACTCAATGTCCCCCGCCTCCCCCGGGATCCGAGAGAAGCTCTCCCGGAGGTGGGAGTTGAAGATGTCCCTGACAGAGGGCTCGGCCAGACGTTCCCAACAGACCCTCACAATCCGTTTGGGTCTGCCCGGTCTGTCCAACCTCCTCCTCCGCCAGCGCATCCAACTCACCACCAGGTGGTGATCAGTTGACAGCTCAGCCCCTCTCTTCACCCGAGTGTCCAAGACATGCGGCCGAAGGTCAGATGAAACGACAACAAAGTCGATCATTGACCTCCGGCCTAGGGTGTCCTGGTTTATAAGTTATTAAAGTGAATTTAGATTTTCCAATTAACCTAAATAGTTGGTGTTTTTTTGGGGATGTGGGGGGAAACCGGAGCGTCCCGGAGGAAACCCACGCAACATGGGGAGAACACCTGAGTCCACACAGAATCAGAGCCACAGGTGGACGTGCTTCTGTGGGGCTGCAGCGCTGATCTCTGAAACCTCCATGCTGCCCCTGTTTTTGTTATTATTGTTGTTTATGGTGGTGCGGGGTTTAGTTGTAGGTGGGTGGAGGTGGGGGGTGAATAGATGTTAGAAAAAAGAGGAGAACTACTGGTCTGATACTCTTCTCTTGAACATCCTTGAGAAGAATCCCCTCTTTTTCTTCTTTGCAGGAAGCTCTTGGAGTTCTCTTTGTTTGTTCTCCAAGCATTCGTTAATTTCACTGATCAGATTTTTCCCCTTCTTCAAGTCAAGCTTCCTCTCCAGCCATTCATCCATCTCGTTCCGAACTTGCAGCTTCTTCTCTTCCAAAGCTGCTTTTTGATGGTTGAACTGCTGCAGCAGCGTTTCCTTCTTCATCTGGAGAGATTGAAGGGCTTCCATCGTTTCAATCTGTACCTCGTTCATTTGTCTTTCCTCTTGTTCTAACGTCTCCATCTCATTTTCCAATTGTTCCCTGTCATCCCTCAGTTTTTTCATCTCTGGCTTCAGACTTTTCTTTATTAATTTTAATTGTTTCGGGAATTCCTCCAATTTGAGATTTGATTGTTCTCTTAGAGATTTCTGCATCTCCAAGGTTTTCTTCTCTTCTTCCAGGAGATTTTGTTCTTCTTTTAATTGTAAGGATTTCTGTAGCAGCATTTCCTTCTCTGTTTGAAGTGCTTGAAGAGTTTTCTCATTTTTAATTTTTGTCTCACTGATTTCTCTTTTCTCCAGCTGCAGTTTCTCTTTCTCCTCTTCCAGTTGTTTCCTGTCATCATCCAGACTATTCTTTATTAATGTAAAATTTTTCATGTCTTCCTCCAATTGTCCTTGCTGCTGCAGCAGCATTTCCTCCTTCGACTGGAGGTCTTGAAGGGCTTCCTTCATTTCAATCTTCATCTCATTATTTTGTCTTTTCTCCTGTTCCAATACCTCTGTGTCTTTTTCTAGTTGTTTCCTGTCATCCCTCAGTTTTTTCATCTGTGGCGGCAGTCTATTCTTTACTAATGTTAATTGTTTCGTTAATTCCTCTAATTTTAGAATTGATTGTTCTCTTAGAGATTTCTCAATCTCCAAGGTTTTCTTCTCTTCTTCCAGGAGATTTTGTTCTTCTTTTAATTGTAAGGATTTCTGCAGCAGCATTTCCTTCTCTGTTTGAAATGCTCGAAGAGTTTTCTCATTTTTTAGTTTTGTCTCACTGATTTCTCTTTTCTCCAGCTGCAGTTTCTCTTTCTCCTCTTCCAGTTGTTTCCTGTCATCATCCAGACTATTCTTTATTAATGTAAAATTTTTCATGTGTTCCTCCAATTGTCCTTGCTGCTGCAGCAGCATTTCCCCCTTCGACTCGAGGTTTTGAAGGGCTTCCTTCATTTCAATCTTAATCTCATTCATTTGTCTTTTCTCCTGTTCCAATGTCTCCGTGTCTTTTTCTAGTTGTTTCCTCTCATCCCTCAGTTTTTTCATCTGTGGCGGCAGTTTATTCTTTACTAATGTTAATTGTTTCGTTAATTTCTCCAATTTTAGATCTGATTGTTCTCTTAGAGATTTCTCCATCTCCAAGGTTTTGTTTTCTTCTTCAAGTTGTTTAATTTTCTTCTCTAAATTGAAGATCTGCTGCAGCATCTCTGTCTTCTCTCTCTCGAATTCTTGAAGACATTCCTCCATTTTAATCTTCATCTCACTGATTTTCTGTTCTGTTTGCCTTTCTATTTCTCTCTGATGTTTTTTATTTGATTTGACCAGTTCATCTTTCTCGAGGTCCAATCTTGTCTGCTGCTCCATCAAAGCAGTTCTCTCCTTCTCATTCGCCCGTTTAGTTTCTTCCATATCTCTTTCTGATGTTTCTATTATCTTATTTTTTTCTTCCTCCAAGTTGAAGATCTGCTGCAGCAGCTCTTCCTTCTCTGTCTGTAGTTCTTGGAGACCTTTATCTGTTTTAATTTTCATCTCGTTGAGTTCTCTTTTCTCCAATTGCAATTTTTCCTTTTGCTCCTCCAGGTGTTTCTTGTCATTCTCCATTTCTTTTAACTGTTGCTGCAGACTCTTGTTTTTAACTCTTAATTCCTTATTAATTTCCTCTTCCTTTACTTTAGATTGCTGCATGAGAGCTTTCTCCATTTCAATGGTTTTATTCACCTCTTGAAATATTTTCTTTTCCTCGTCTAGTTCTTCACGCTCTTCCTGCAGTTTCTCTTTAACGTCACATAATTGTTTTTGTTCCAGGTCCAGTTTTTTAAAGCCATCTTTCAGTTCTTTCTCTTGTGCTTCTAAACCCATGACCTGCCGCCGCAGCTTCTTTTTCTGTGACTTAGTTTTTTTATAATTTTCTTGAATTTCTCCCTCAATAAAGTCCAACTCACTTTTCTCCAGATCCAATTCTTGGAAACTGAATTCCAGGTCTTCCCTTTGCACGTCCAAGTTGGACTTTGATGATTGCAGCATTTCTATTTCTCTCTGATGTTCTCTTTTTGATTTCACAAGTTCATCTTTCTCAAGGTCCAATCTTTTTTTCTGCTCCATCAAAGCAGTTCTCTCCTTCTCATTCTCCCGTTTAGTTTCTTCCATATCTCTTTCTGATGTTTCTATTATCTTATTTTTTTCTTCCTCCAAGTTGAAGATCTGCTGCAGCAGCTCTTCCTTCTCTGTCTGTAGTTCTTGGAGACCTTTATCTGTTTTAATTTTCATCTCGTTGATTTCTCTTTTCTCCAATTGCAATTTTTCCTTTTGCTCCTCCAGGTGTTTCTTGTCATTCTCCATTTCTTTTAACTGTTGCTGCAGACTCTTGTTTTTAACTGTTAGTTCCTTATTAATTTCCTCTTCTTTTACTTTAGATTGCTGCATGAGAGCTTTCTCCATTTCAATAGTTTTATTCACCTCTTGAAATTGTTTCTTTTCCTCGTCTAGTTCTTCACGCTCTTCCTGCAGTTTCTCTTTAACGTCACATAATTGTTTTTGTTCTAGTTCCAGTTGTTTAAAGCCATCTTTCAGTTCTTTCTCTTGTGCTTCTAAACCCATGACCTGCCGCTGCAGCTTCTTTTTCTGTGACTTAGTTTTTTTATAATTTTCTTGAATTTCTCCCTCAATAAAGTCCAACTCACTTTTCTCCAGATCCAATTCTTGGAAACTGGATTCCAGGTATTCCCTTTGCACGTCCAAGTTGGACTTTGTTGATTGCAGCATTTTTATTTCTCTCTGATGTTCTCTTTTTGATTTCACAAGTTCATCTTTCTCAAGGTCCAATATTTTTTTCTGCTCCATCAAATCGATTTTCTCTTGGTCATTCTCTCGTTTCCTTTGTTCAATATCTCTTTTTGTTTCTTCAAGTAATTTATGTTTTTCCTCCAAGTCAGTGAATTCCGGCTGCAGCTTCTTTATCTTTCCCTCTAGTTCTTCAGAGTCTTCCTCCAGTTCTGTTTTCATATCTAAGACTTGTTTTACTTCTATTTCCAATTCTTTCCAGCCCTCTTTTATTGATTTCTTCTCTCCCTCTATAGTTTTTCCTTCTTGCTGAAGCCTCTTTTTCTTTAACTTCAGTTTT